>NC_060141.1:802452179-802752179 GCF_021461385.2 Schistocerca piceifrons | reverse complement strand
AACTTTTGTGTGGGTCAGTTATTCAGTATAATTTAATGGTTCGACTGTTTATGGAGACATGTTGTGCAATCATTGTTAACATACACAATAACTTTTCTATAATCATAAATACTCGTTAAACTGGTTGAATTTGGAGGGTATCGCATACTTCGGTAAAGTAAAGCCTTTAATATGTTCCGTTACAATACCCCCTTGGGTAATATCATTTACAGAATGTTAATGATACTAGCCGACTAGGACAAATGTGTCAAATGGTTAAAATTTGGAAAAGTACTACTTCAATAATTTTTTGTTTTGTTTTACTATGCATAATGTGTATGTATACAATGACCGTTTCCTGCAAATATTTTAGTTATGTTGTTTCAAATGCACTTGGTGTTATGGCTCTCAGTATGACAGCATAATAAAAGTATTTAGTAACATATGAAAGTAAAAAAGAACTGTTAATCTTTGCTCCCAGTGAGCCACATGGAAAATTATCAAAAACAGACACAAATATATCACATGCAATCTTAAGATATATAAAAAAATATATGTAAATTATTTCAACGTCAGCTCTCATTGAGTCACAGAATAATCAAGATAATAGAAGGAACATAAATATATTACATAGATGGACAGGTCAGATGCCCATAGGAAAACATTGCAACTGTCTGCTCTTTTTGAGCCACATAAAGGAAATGAAAACAAAGAACATAATTATAAGTATGGACATGATATATAAACACAAACACTAGAGAAGTCACATGTATGAATATAGTATGCATTTAAAAAAAAAGAAAATTTTTTAAAAACTTGTCTCCCATTGAGACACATAGTCAAGATAGTACAAGAACATATTAATACCAAAATTGCACACATAATTTGGTCACAACATAACACAAACATCAAACTTGGTGAACATCTGATTAGCTGTAGAAAATTGTACACAAATCTTATGCCTAAGAAAAGAATAGTAACAAAATGATGGGTCTTGCACAACAAATTTTTACATTGTCTTTTATATTTGGTGCAAGTATGTCCCATATTCAACAATACAAACAGAAAGTAATAAATGTTTGTCACCTCTTTGGGTGCATGGTTAAACTTGCCCCTTGCAAGTAAAGAAGATGTCTCCAAATTTAATATTCAATAGTGACAATAAAAATATAAAAACATTGTCTCAGAGATCTGGAACTTTTCCTGGGTCTGTAGGATGAGTGGTAGTTGCTATTTGACACACCCAGTAAAAATCTTTGCTGATAACATGCTTTACGGAAAATGGGTAAGTAACTGTATTCAAACAGGGAAATGTACTTAATCATGTTTATATGGTTTCAATTCAGTGATGTTTCTTAATCCAAATAACCTTCTTGATCTGGGAAAGATAAGTCTATACTCATTAGGATGTGGGCTTTCTTTTATTTCTAATGGACCAATGTAAATATCAAAAAATTTTTAAGTTCGGCTGACAATAATTTTGATTTCTCTTGTGTCTTGACAAGTACAAGGTCCCCTGGTTTGATCTGTGTAACTTACCCTTTGGCTGCATGTCGCCTTTTTCTCAATTCCCCTTGTTTTTTCATGGTTTCCCGTACACAGTCTTCTCTTTCTTGGGGTGACATAATTTAGCAAGGTGGATACTCTATGATTTCAGTGAAGAAACTAGCGGGGTATTGGTTGTACACTATTTCGTTGGGGAAGATCCAGTGGAAGAGTGCTGTAAGCTATTCATTATTTCTTCAAAACTTTTTGCGTACTCTAACCAATTAGTGTGGTTCTGGCTACAGTAGGTTCTGCAAAGTCTTCCATTCTCTCTCATGTATCTCTCAGCTGGGTTGCTTGATGGGTGGTAAGCAGATATTAAAAAATGTTTCATTCCCTTGTCTTCAATAAAAGCTTTCCAGTAGTTAGACATGAACTGAGACCCATTGTCTGAAAGTATTGCCTTTGGTTTTCCCACAGTGTTGAAATAATTACTTGTAATTTTTGAAACTATCTGTTTGCTGGTAGCTTTCCTTAAGGGATAAAGCTTTATAAATTTGGAGAAGATATCTACCATGATATAAATATAACTTTAACCCCACCCTTGTCTTGGGTAACGGTCCGTAGATGTCAGTTGCAACGAGATCGAGTTTATTTGTGGGCAATATGTTCTGCATTATTCCCCTGGTTGTTTGGTTAGTCACTTTTACCCTCTGACATCTGTCACATGTTGATAACTTTTTCTTTACTCTTCTGCTAATGTTGTAAAAATTAATGTTCTCCTGTATTTTCTGAATACACTTAGTGGTGCCACAGCGGCCAAAGCTTTCATGTACATAAGTAATGAGCGTATCTATTTGTTGCTGAGGCCAACACAGTTTCCAATAGTCTAAATCGGGTTTAGGTCTTCTGAATCGTATCCCCTTGCGTACTTTATAGTATGCTTCTACCTTTTCTCCCCCAGTTTTTCCTATGTAACTTTTGACTAGTTTCCAGTTTTCATCGTGGTTCTGAAACCTCCTAATGTCGTTACAAATTTTTTGTATTTCCTTTTCCTCTTTAATGCCCTTTAGATACATAATTTTGAAAATTTTCTCATCCTCCCCACTACTTCCCTCCAAATCACTTCCCAAAGGTAGTCTTGATAAAGCGTCTGCTACCACATTTTGTTTTCCCTGAATGTACTTCACTTCGTAATCAAATTGCTGGAGAAACATGGCCCATCTGGTGAGTCTGTTATGGTATAACCTGCACTCTTGGAGATAGCTTAATGCTTTGTGGTCTGTCTGTACTATTACTTTATGTCCCAAGAGGTAATTTCTAAATTTTGTAAAACCCCAATGTATAGCTAGTAATTCCTTTTCTGCCAGTGTGTGGTGTTTTTCATGTTTTTGAAGAATTCTGCTGGCAAATGCGATTGTTCGGTGTTCCATTTTTCCATTTACTTCCTTTTCTTGAAATAAATGTACTCCTAACCCTGCATTGCTGCTGTCAGTATCTAGCCAGAAAGGACTTGACGTATCTGGTCTATGTAGAAGTTGGCTGTTACATAGTTGCGTTTTGATTTTGTTAAAAGCATCTTCACATTCTGGTGTCCAATCCCACACTACAGTTTTCTTAAGTAAGTTATACAAACAAACTGCATTTAATGCTTGATTACTGATGAATTTTCTGTAAAATCCTGTGAAGCCGAAAAATGATTTGAGTTGTTTCTTGTTTCTACGTGTTGGAAAATTTTCTATGGCTTTTATTTTGTCTTTGTCTGGCAAAATCCCTTGTTCTGTAATTATGTGTCCCAAAAATTTTAACTCCTCTAGCCCAAATTTACATTTTTCTAATTTTAATGTCATTCCTCCCTTTCTGAGTTTCATAAATACCTCCCTTAATAGTTCAAGGTGTTCTTCCCAAGTTTTCCCAGTGATTAAAATATCATCTACATAAATGGTTAATTTTGAACTAGTTTCATGACTAAGTACAAAATCTAATGCTCTGATGAATTCCGCAACTGATACATTGAGACCAAATGGTACGACTGTATACTGATAACATTTACCATTATATAAAAAGGCTGTATATTTTCTCGAATCAGGACTAAGTTCAACTTGATGAAAACCAGCGGTGAGATCTAGGCTTGTCATATGTTTGACACACTCAAATTTACCTAACAGCTCATCTATACTTTCTGGGTGGTCGTTTTCTCTGATGAGATAGTTGTTCAGATGTCTGGAGTCTAATACAATCCTAACGCTATTGTCTCCCTTTTTTACAATGACCAACGGTTTGTTGTAGGCACAGCAACTTCTTCCTATAACTTCCCAATTTACCATTTCTTGTATTTCTTTTTCCACAATCTCTCTTTTTGCAAATGGTATTCCATACGGTTTTATAAAGAAAGGCTCATGAGGTTTTAACTGTAATTTACATTGATAATATTTCACTCTACCAGGTCTATCATCAAACACATCCTGGAATTCCCATAATAACTCTTTTAATTTTTCCTTCTGTGTACTATTTAGGCTTTCAGCTTCGCCCAGTTTTTTCTCTACTAACTTCTCAAACTCTTGACCCTCTGCATCATCCTCTAAGTTCTCATCTGGGTAATAAACATCCTCATTTTCATGATACACTGATTGAATGTGGTTACAGCTGTCACCACAGTTTAAAATTAACAAATTCACTACACAGCTTTGTTGCGTAACAGGTTCTATAATACACATTTGTTTTGCTGTAAAATTAAACCCAGCATTCACTTTTAATATCCAATCCATACCTAAAATGAAATTTTCATTCAGGTCATCTACTACTAAGCATCCATGTTCAAAATTTAGGTTATCAATTTTAAAAGTGAGTAACACTTGTTTCTTAACTACCTTACTGGCTCTGCCTGTAGCTCCTTTCACTTTTAATCCAACAACTAGCATCTCAGGAAAATGTTGAGAATTTCTGAGCTTGTCTCTAAGTCTAGAAGTGATGGCAGAAACAGGACTTCCTGTGTCTACTAACACTCTTCCTTCCCACTTGACAATGTTTACTTTAACATATGGACAACCTAGCTCAACATCTTTGTCTATTTCAGTATTTTCAAACAATAGATCATTTTCAATTTCTTTAGTCCTAAGTCTAATGTCTCTTTCCTACACTTAGACACATCCCTCTCTGTTTGCAAAGCATTGACATTTAAACATAAACCTTTGTTTTCATCTGTTCCTCTTAACACTGTGTTGTCACTTAACAAACTACTGTTTTCACCCCATTTTTTATAAAGTCCACTACGGATTCTTGTCCACCATGTAGGATACAAGGTTGCACTTACCTTTGCTAATTCTTTCCAAAAGGCATCTTTGTTTATATAGTTTCCATAGTTGTTCCACAAAACTTCTAAAAACTTTTCCCCTTTTTCTTGAAAACACACATTTACATTCCATCCCTTTATATTTTCTTTAATATTATTATTATTATTACCATTCTCATAGATTAGTGTTTCATAGTTCCCAATAGGCAATAGCTTGTCCTCAGATACACATTCCCTAGTCTGCATTTCACTCAAGCTAACCTCATCATTACCCATGTTTGTCACATCACTTACCTTTACCACATAATCACTTTTCAATTCTACAAATATTTTTATTTCTTCCTCCACACTCTCATCAATAACATCACTTGATATAGGATCACCATTTAAATGTCCCTCTATTACTTCTTCCTCCTCCTCCACAACAACCCCATCTTCAGTTTCCCCCCAATGTATCTGAATCTCAGCAATTGAGTCTTTGGCTCCGTTAAACACTTCGTCATCCCCCTTCTTATCAAATAAACCCCCCAAAATAGATTCTATTTGTGGTGTGTCTGACTTGTTATTAACACCAGTATCTTTTTCAGCCCAACTATGGAACTCTGCAATACCTTCAACTTCTGCACTTTCACTAACTACCTGTGTTTGAATACTGTTTTTATTAACTGTATCACTTTTACTCATAGTATCCCAAAATCTTTTATTAAATTCTAATTTATTCATTCTAACAACATCAGTATTTTCATGGTATTTACTCTTTACATTGTATCCTCTCCTTTTCCAGTTTCGGTTATGTGTTGTCCTGTCATAATATTGTCTAGTCCCAAAACTACGGACATCTAGTGGGACTGTCCACCGTTTCCCGGCTGGTTTACTCGGTCTGTCCGTTTGTAGTTGTCGTTTTGTTCATTAGTTTCAACAAACCCCCTTCTATCTGGTTCTCTTCCCCAATACCTATTTCTATCATTCCTGTTATCTCTCCTCCATCCTCCCTCCTGTGTATTGTTTCTGAAATCATTTTCATATCTCCTATCTCCCCTATTTGGAGCATTATTTCCAGAATTTTCAAAGTCTCTCCTCCCATAATAATCTCTATTTACGTTCCTGTTCCACCCCTCCATACTGGTTGTTGCCAGAGCCAAAACTTTGGTTATTTTCTCTTTCCAAGGCCCTATCTAATCTATCTACAAATTTCAGGAACTCTTCCATTGAATTGTCTGGTCCATGGATCAATTCCCACTGCAGTCTCTCTGGTAACCTTCTTTTTAAAACATCAATTTGTGTCATAATATCAAAAGAGTTATTCAAATGAGCCAGTTTTTTCAATTGATCTCTGCAAAATTTTTGCATTCCCCCTACTTTCCCTCTATACACTGGTCCATTTAGAAATTCTGACTTTAATATGGC
This sequence comes from Schistocerca piceifrons, assembly GCF_021461385.2. Classification (NCBI taxonomy): domain Eukaryota; kingdom Metazoa; phylum Arthropoda; class Insecta; order Orthoptera; family Acrididae; genus Schistocerca; species Schistocerca piceifrons. The sequence continues at coordinate 802,746,016 of NC_060141.1, read as the reverse complement.
TTGTATGGATTGTGACCAACATTTACAAATAAATTTAGCTTCAAAAGTTTTCCAAGAATCATTATTCTAATTTGCCCAGGATAGGGCCTCCCCCTTCTAGAAACCGTTTTACTAACTTAATTTTTATGTTATCTGACATTCCTACAACAAATATATCCTTACATTGGTGAATAAAGTCAATAGGGTGCAGATTTTCACCAGGAAAGCATTTCACTTGGATGTGCCCATACATTGTATTTTGATTGTAAAACATTTGTTTTGACATCAATGTATCTTCCAATTGTGTATATTTAGTGTGTATATTTTCTACTTTTGTGTCTACATTAGTGGTATGCAGGTTGTATTCTTGTTTAAGGCTTTCTGATGTTTTGTCTATTCTCTGATCTAATCTTTCAACTTCAGTATCTACTCTGTTGTAGATGACAGCAATGCTGTCTGTGTTAGCTTGTATGTTTTCATTTAAACTTTCAACTTTAACTTGAAATTTTTTTTCTGAAGTGTATCAACTGTTCTCTAGTGTCCTTACTGAGGGTAGTTTTAATTTCCTCACACTTCTCATTGAGATGAGTATTTAATAGATCAAAATTCAAACTTAACTTATCCAGTCTATCTGTGTTTTCTTTAAGTTTCAAACTTACTTGTTCACTCGATTGTTTAAGTTGCGAGCTTATTTGAGTTGCAACTCTGCTAGCCACTCTGTTAAGTTTAATTGTTCACCATCCCCTGGTTTAATTTTTACATTTCCTACGATCTCATAACTCTCAGGTAGAGACATGTTCACTATTAATTTTGTAAATGACAACAACAACAACAAAATACCTTGCTTTATGTAGCTATGCTATGATGTCGTGGTCAGTGTTCTTGTTGGCTTTCTTCACTTTTATTCGGTTTTATCGAAGCTGAAGTCTTGATTGATGAATTCCATTGACATAATCCAGACGTTAATCTTCTGAGCGGTGTGATGATGGTTTTTTGTAGTCGCACATATACACTTTTTTTTTTGTTTTTCACTTTCACATATTTTCACTGTGGCCACACTGCACAAATAAACTTTTTTGGAGTGCTAAGCACTTACGAAATTTATCGCTCCACTATTATTATCGATGCACTTAAAGATCCCGGACGACCCCCACTTTTGTGATGGTCGCCTAGTCGTAGATATAGCTAATTGCTATAATCGCACTATTTCACTCCAATTTACGGAGCTTGTTAGCACTTGATCTTAGGTTGCCGCCATTAAAATGCATTGTAGTAATCGCAGCTGCTTGCTGGATCGCTGCTGTGTCTCGATGCTGATGCTGGCTCTAAATCTGGTTGTCTAGGGTAAAAACATGAGGTCCTGTGTTTTTTATGTGCTTTTGATGATAAAGAATGAGCGAAACCAACACATATGTAAACATCAGATATTTATTACTCTGGTGGCCATCTTAATTCCACTGTCCACCAAAGACCATAACACAACACAAAGTAGTACTCCATTTACATGTTCTTTGCATTGTTTATCCATCTCAAACAATAACACAGAAACACACTTTACCAAAGTGACATTCTGACTGCCTCCTGACCCTTCTTGCTGCTTGTATTTATAACATTGTCAAAGAACTACTAAAAAGAGATATAGTTTATTATTCACATGTACATCTGTTATCATAATTTGTGCAGAAAAGTTATTAATTTGCATCGAGTGACATAATTTAACATGTTATTAAAATGACAGACAGATTTGTTGACTTGACAGAATAATTCTTTGTTACAAAAAGGCCCTTTTTTAGAAGTTTGTTAATTGACTTCTCTAATTTGCATAAATAAGTAAGTAACATGAATTATTAAGAATTATATTGGTTTTCGTCTAAAATAGGATTGATTACGTGAATACTAAGTGAAAACGCTCCTAGTGAACAAATAGGTTTCACTGGGTGATTTTTATTTAAGGAGAACCATAATACCTAAGTTGGCCACCATTTTTCGTACTTCATATAAATTATTTAAGATAAACTTAGTGTTTTTACATGATGACATTTGCTGTATCAATGATCAAGTGATATTAACTTTTGTGTGGGTCAGTTATTCAGTATAATTTAATGGTTTGACTGTTTATGGAGACATGTTGTGCAATCATTGTTTCCATACACAATAACTTTTCTATAATCATAAATACTCGTTAAACTGGTTGAATTTGGAGGGTATCGCATACTTCGGTAAAGTAAAGCCTTTAATATGTTCCGTTACAGTACGCATGTGGCATAAAGACAAATCAACACTGGTTAAACGCAGCCTCAACAAAGGGCATACCTTGGAATATGAGAAAGCAAATAAGTTGTGCCGAGATAGTGAATTTTGGGAGAGCATCATCAAAGAATTTAGTGAGATTAGGCTTCATAATGGTTTCGATATTAGGGGAGGGCCATCAAATAAGTTCGGTGTGGAATCCTTTACTAGCAGCCTTACGCCAAGAACGCACCCAGCAGTTGACACTTCGCGAGTGTGGGCAAGACTGAATGCGCCGAGGGTCGAACCGAGGTCGGCGTCTCCCCCCCCGCCTCCGCACCCTCCCCCCAACACATGCCAAACCTGGGTAGAGTCGGCCACATCTCGGGTGTATACAGGGTGTAACGGCTATAACTGCAGATATTTCTATTACTGCCTGAAGACGGTGTACTGAACGACATGATGTCAGCATTCAGGCAATTTGCAACTTATAATTATAGCTAACACAAGTGATATGTTTGTAGTTTGGTTAGCCTCTCCAAGTATGTGTGGCAAGAGAAAGCCATTAATGCTTATTTTCCCTTGGGAAGAAACGCAGATGTTGAAGTGTGGGCACGAGGACGCAAAATCGTTAGCCTATCCCGAAAGGTGTAGTCGACTTAGTGGTGTTGTTAGGACTGTGCAGAAAACATCAAGTCATAAAGATTATGACGTCTTTGTGAGAAGACTGTACGACGGAGAGAAAAAACTACCAACACATACATGAGTGTACTTTTGAGGTACCACTGCACTTATACACATTAGACCCTGTATGTGGGACACCCACCCAGTCTCGACATTTCTTCAGGAGATAGGATTGGCATTCATCAACATGTCGCGAAATTTCGATGAAGCCTCATCAGTGCCAGTAACGTTCATGCACTAGTACGAAAAATTTAGAAGGTCAAGAGAGAAAAATGACGAGTAAGTATTATTATTCCCAGCCACATCTTTGAAACTCGTAATGTTATTCTATAATGTACAAAGCTTTGATAAATACAGAAAAAAATAAAAATTGTTTTGAACCTACCACGAAACAATAAAAAAATTGGACTTTAAAATAGGTCTACTTCAACGAGATATTGAACTATTCACTATCACAGTGATATTTAGTGTTGCAAAATTCTAAATTTGGAATCTGTGGTATAGCAATGAGGGAGAGTTCTGTAGTATACTAGCAAGTAGGATGCTTTCTGGGTCCTGCATCTGAATAATTGTCACAGGAACAGTCCATAGTTTGTAAACTATTTTCTTTCCGTAATAAGTAATTTACCTTATCTATGTTGTTTGTCTTACATTCTAAATAATTTTCTTCACAGATTTAATGTCCCACTGTCCCTTCCCCCACCCCAACCACTGATTAGTTAAGGAATGAATCTCCCATGTATAAAACATCTTCATCATTACTTTACAAATGAGTTAATATTTTCCATATTGTGTTAACAATTTAATGTAATAATAGTCGTATATGCCTTAATAACTATTTATGGCAGAATTTTAAGTTACTTAAATATCTCAATAATTATACTAAATATTCGTAATCAGTTTTCTTGTTTATATTATGCGAATTTTCACGTGCAATGTACGTTGTGTGTTAGAGATAAAATAACTGACTAAAAATAATCAACAAATAAATAATTATAAAAAAAACTGCCATAAAAATCGGTGCTCCTGCTATGTGACCCAATAACAGGTTCTCACTGCTGGCATTCAAAGAGCTAACTCCCTGTTAGTTCTCTGCCCGAGTCTGTTTCTCTCATGACATGAATATGAGCCTACTTGCTGATACATAATCTTTGGATAATTAATTCCGATAGTATGACGCATAGTAAAGTATAATATTGACGCCAAAGGGTTTGAGAAAATATGAAATTTTTGTGGGTTTTAGTCTTCTGTATTGATTCGACTGTTCCTGCAGTGGCTGTTAAACTGACAGCCATCTTAAAAATATTACTTCCTTAAAATGTTACTTCCATCCTATGCTACATCAATTTCAGACCATTTCATTTTTTTATGGATTAATCAATGTTTTTCTCATTCATTACGAGCCTACAATTGAGAGACAGCCCTAACATTCTGCGTCGTTTCTCACAATCGCAATGTAAAAATCTGTCACCTCCAAGATGTTATTCCAATGACCACGAATGCCGTGGAAGGAGCAATAAGAACTTTCAGCCGTAACTGCCTAGGCAAATGGACTGTGTGTTCTTGTGAAATAGGTTAGTGCTTCCATGGATAACAATATTCAATAACGAGTAATGTGGCTTTTCCTCTTTTTTGTAGTCTTTTGCGGGTGCTAAATTTGAGTTTATTAAGTTGGTGGGCGACGATGTTTTGTTCAACTACAGCTTATCTCCGTCTGCTGAAGAGATTGCTCTGAACCACCGATCCTGAACCACCGATCCTGTCGCAGCAACTCAGCAACGATATCTGCAGCAGGGGAAAGAAAGGCAATCTGCAAACCAACAGGCTTCACAACAGCCTAACCGTGTGCCCAATATCGACGGTCCGCCACAGATAAAATTATAAGTTCTTTTCTAGTTACTTGAAATATCCATAAAGTGAAACATTAAGCTGTAGCAGATTTCACCCTAGAAGATAAGGATAGACGCAGCAAAATTCATCAGTCCCTGTTGTAGACAAGTTTTATAGCAAAAAAAATTTTTTTCCAGTTCAACAAAGTCACAGAGTTTCTATATATTCGTTGTGCGGTCGGACACTCCTTGATATCTTTGCCAGAATAAATTGAAATTCTCCTGATTTTTCCTTAATTAATTAATGTCACTAAAGAATCAATCCTGTTCTGATTCAACGAAATACTCCAATTTATAACGGATCCTCCCGACCACAATCGCCGATAAAGTTTCAAAACACAATCCTAACACACTTCACAGTATTGATTATTTTCAAAATATTAATATTAATACGTATCGACCTCTCACCAATAAAGCTTGAAACCAGTCAACCATTGAAAATCGTCCACACTCTCGACAAAACCCTGCCAGAAACTCTTCAAGAAGTCTGAATTTTAATGAAACTTGCAAATCTCACACATAAGTGATATTTACCATCATGTCGTAACAACATAGTCAACTGACTGTTCAACTTCCAACTCGAAGTTCATTTAACATTTGATAACCAATTAACATCCAATTACAAACTATATCCTTCTACATTCAACATTGAACTCTCTTTCCTTTCATATAAAAAAAACATATAACATATTTTAATAATGGTCAGCATGATGTTTCAACGGTTCTTCCAGCCGCCGGCCGTCGACCACGATGCAATAGTGGTTAGCTCTCGTCGTCCGCCGCGTCTGGAGTCCCCACTGGATCATCTTTCTGCCACGCTCGACATGGAAGAAAAGAACAAAATCTCTTTAAATAACAAGTCTCCACTTAACATACTACAAATGAATAAATATATACATATTAACGTTTCTTACCTGGCGTCGCTGAAGCGGTAAAGAAATGCGATGTTTCCTGATTAGACTTTTGAAACACCACAAGATACAACGTAGTAGTCAAACAATTTTTTTTTTTAATTTAGTAAAGCTCGAACACCAATCTACTGAAAGAACATAAGTCAACACAAAGAATACTTATAAGAATCAAAGAGTAAAGCAGATTGTCAGTGCACTCGTCGCCACAGAATAATGCTGCGTTTCATTGTGGATTCACAGATGTTCTTCTGGCGACTCCCACAGTGTCTCCGATCTCCAGGGTCATGTTCAGTTTATTTTTATTTGAAACTGGGCGTACATGTCAGAAACGTCATTATAGCAGCCTCAGATGTAAAATCGTAGCACTTCAATAAGAGCACATAAAATCCATAAATAACGAAGCTGAACCAGATATTACTTTTGATTCTGTTTTATTTGTAACTCATACGTAAGGAAACTTTCACAAATAACACTTTTCAACCAAAACATAAATGTAGCCATGACTCTAACTGGGAGAGAGCTAACAGAACAGAAGATATCGCTACAGTCTAAAACATACACTTATACTACTAAAAACAAAACACTGAACAATGTAACACCTATTTGTTATTCTGAAGACGTTAGCTTCTTTGAAAAATGTAAATTATTTTATTTTATTAATAAAGTTATAAATTTCAAATAAAAATTGACATAATAACTCATATAAGTAACTAAACTTAAATAAAAATCAGTATTTCAATTACTATACTACGAAAGAGTGCCTTCAATAGCCCCCTTGAAGTAAGTGTTGTGAATTTCATTAGCACACTTAGTTCAAGAGAGGTATAAAAAACTGAATATCGCTATGCGCTCTAAACTATATGACCCTAAAAATTCTGCTCTTTGAAAATATATGAAATTATAACCACAGGTAAACTTGTAATTAATTATTACCAATAATTATTTTTTGAAAGAAAATTAGTTGAATATTTTAGTGAAGCGCTGAACAGGAGGGCTCATTTATATAATTCAAAAAATTATTCACATAGTATTTTAAAGAAATTTGTGTAAGTAATTGCTCTGAGCATAATTGCTCAATTAATAAAATAACAAAATTTACATCATGTCTTTTGACAAATTTTATTTTGTTGTCTTCATGATCGACTGCTGTAGCTGTCATGTTGAAGATATTTTGATGGCCACCTGGCATGACCTACTAGGTTTGTAGCTGGTGGGTTGAAAACCCGATACCTAGCAAGGCCATGTCTCGAGATTTGCCATGAAACAATATAAAGAACATGTATAACACACTTATTATTGACACATTGTTCCTGGAAACACAAAGTACATGTTTGTTAATTCCTCTGTGTTCTAGGTGTGCACTTCTCACTATTATGATTCGTCAACTTCATGTTTATTTAACCATTGTTTTGTATCGTGAATTTATTTAATTTTTGAATATCACTATACTTACTATTCACAGACATTGTATCAGTGAAATTACAGTTCGTATATATCTGTCAGTAAAATAGTCCAATATTGTCATTTGTGCAGATATATGGATATTTTATCATCATAGTCCTATCACACGTCAAGCATTAATTACAGTTCATTACAATCACGATTTCCTTGACATGATATACAATATACATCGGTGTATACTTTTCACATAATCATATGTTCAGTACCCATTAATAATAACGGTATTATGAGTATTTAATGAGAGCTTAGATGTTACAGATAATTGTGTCTGGCTCTTACATCAACCATGTGATAACTACTAAGGTCGGTTTATAAAAAGGAAATTTATTCCTGATCAAACCGCTAGAGGCTGAAATATACTGCCTTTTTTAGATAAGACGATTTCAACTTGAAGTAATTGGGTCAGATTACAGGATTTTCTGTCTGTTTTTTTAAAAAAGAAATGACTACATATGCGAATTTGGTGTTAATGCACAAATGGCTTTATGTGTGCACATGTGTGGTTCATACGAAACCTAATAACACTATAATAACTAGCTAATCCCCCCCATGAACCATGGACCTTGCCGTTGGTGGGGAGGCTTGCGTGCCTCAGCGATACAGATGGCCGTACCGTAGGTGCAACTACAACGGAGGGGTATCTGTTGAGAGGCCAGACAAACATGTGGTTCCTGAAGAGGGGCAGCAGACTTTTCAGTAGTTGCAGGGGCAACAGTCTGGATGATTGACTGATCTGGCCTTGTAACATTAACCAAAACGGCCTTGCTGTGCTGGTACTGCGAACGGCTGAAAGCAAGGGGAAACTACAGCCGTAATTTTTCCTGACGACATGCAGCATTACTGTACGATTAAATGATGATGGCGTCCTCTTGGGTAAAATATTCCAGAGGTGTAATAGACCCCCATTCGGATCTCCGGGCGGGGACTACTCAAGGGGACGTCGTTATCAGGAGAAAGAAAACTGGCGTTCTACTGATCGGAGCGTGGAATGTCAGATCCCTTAATCGGGCAGGTAGGTTAGAAAATTTAAAAATGGAAATGGATAGGTTAAAGTTAGATATAGTGGGAATTAGTGAAGTTCGGTGGCAGGAGGAACAAGACTTTTGGTCAGGTGATTACAGGGTTATAAATACAAAATCATTAAGGAGATGGGACCTGGATAAACTGAAAGAACGAGAGGTTGTGCAGAGTTTCAGGGAGAGCATAAGGGAACAATTGACAGGATTGGGGGAAAGAAATACAGTAGAAGAAGAATGGGTAGCTCTGAGAGATGAAGTAGTGAAAGCAGCAGACGATCAAGTAGGTAAAAAGACGAGGGCTAATAGAAATCCTTGGGTAACAGAAGAAATATTGAATTTAATTGATGAAAGGAGAAAATATAAAAATGCGGTAAATGAAGCAGGCAAAAAGGAATACAAACGTCTCAAAAATGCGATCGACAGGAAGTGCAAAATGGCTAAGCAGGGATGGCTAGAGGACAAATGTAAGGATGTAGCGGCTTGTCTCACTAGGGGTAAGATAGATACTGCCTACAGGAAAATTAAAGAGACCTTTGGAGAGAAGAGAACCACTTGTATGAATATCAAGAGCTTAGATGGCAACCCAGTTCTAAGCAAAGAAGGGAAGGCAGAAAGGTGGAAGGAGTATATAGAGGGTTTATACAAGGGCGATGTACTTGAGGACAATATTATGGAAATGGAAGAGGATGTAGATGAAGATGAAATGCCAGATACGATACTGCGTGAAGAGTTTGACAGAGCACTGAAAGACCTGAGTCGAAACAAGGCCCCGGGAGTAGACAACATTCCATTAGAACTACTGACGGCCTTGGGAGAGCCAGTCCTGACAAAACTCTACCATCTGGTGAGCAAGATGTATGAGACAGGTGAAATACCCTCAGACTTCAAGAAGAATATAATAATTCCAATCCCAAAGAGAGCAGGTGTTGACAGATGTGAAAATTACCGAACTATCAGTTTAATAAGTCACAGCTGCAAAATACTAACGCGAATTCTTTACAGACGAATGGCAAAACTGGTAGAAGCGGACCTCGGGGAGGATCAGTTTGGATTCCGTAGAAATGTTGGAACACGTGAGGCAATACTAACCTTACGACTTATCTTAGAAGAAAGATTAAGAAAAGGCAAACCTACGTTTCTAGCATTTGTAGACTTAGAGAAAGCTTTTGACAATGTTGACTGGAATACTCTCTTTCACATTCTAAAGGTGGCAGGGGTAAAATACAGGGAGCGAAAGGCTATTTACAATTTGTACAGAAACCAGATGGCGGTTATAAGTGTCGAGGGGCATGAAAGGGAAGCAGTGGTTGGGAAAGGAGTGAGACAGGGTTGTAGCCTCTCCCCGATGTTATTCAATCTGTACACAGAGCAAGCAGTACAGGAAACAAAAGAAAAATTCGGAGTAGGTATTAAAATTCATGGAGAAGAAGTAAAAACTTTGAGGTTCGCCGATGACATTGTAATTCTGTCAGAGACAGCAAAGGACTTGGAAGAGCAGTTGAACGGAATGGACAGTGTCTTGAAAGGTGGATATAAGATGAACATCAACAAAAGCAAAACGAGGATAATGGAATGTAGACAAATTAAATCAGGTGATGCTGAGGGAATTAGATTAGGAAATGAGACACTTGAAGTAGTAAAGGAGTTTTGCTATTTGGGGAGTAAAATAACTGATGATGGTCGAAGTAGAGAGGATATAAAATGTAGACTGGCAATGGCAAGGATATCGTTTCTGAAGAAGAGCAATTTGTTAACATCGAGTATAGATTTAAGTGTCAGGAAGTCGTTTCTGAAGGTATTTGTATGGAGTGTAGCCATGTATAGAAATGAAACATGGACGATAAATAGTTTGGACAAGAAGAGAATAGAAGCTTTCGAAATGTGGTGCAACAGAAGAATGCTGAAGATAAGGTGGGTAGATCACGTAACTAATGAGGAGGTATTGAATAGGATTGGGAGAAGAGAAGTTTCTGGAACAACTTGACTAGAAGAAGGGATCGGTTGGTAGGACATGTTTTGAGGCATAAAGGGATCACAAATTTAGCATTGGAGGGCAGCGTAGAGGGTAAAGATCGTAGAGGGAGACCAAGAGATGAATACACTAAGCAGATTCAGAAGGATGTACGTTGCAGTAAGTACTGGGAGTTGAAGAAGCTTGTGCAGGATAGAGTAGCATGGAGAGCCGCATCAAACCAGTCTCAGGACTGAAGACCACAACAACAACAACAACAACTAGCTAATTGAAACAACAACATGAAAGTGAAAAATTCCAGTACTCTACCTAACTGCAACTCTTTAATAAATCGCATATCATTCTGCATATTGCAGCATTTTCGTTATGAATTGATAAAAAAGATCTTTAATTGCAAGAATAATTAGTCAGTAGCGGAAATTCGTAAACTATCACGAAATAACTCATTTTAAGAAATAATTCTAAATATTATTTAATAAGAAAAATAAAAAAAATTTACTTCAGGTCAGTGTATTGCAGCCCCTTTCTTAAATATTACGAATCCAGTTTTTCAACTGCGAGAATAAGAACTTGCCAGACCATAACTTTCACAGTGGAACATCACAAAATTGAAACATTACCTTACATCTAACAGAACAAAACTTTCATATATGAAAGCACATCAAAGGAAGACAATCTTAGAAATTTATATATACTGAAAGGTTACCAAGTTCAATATTATATTTTGCCTTTCTTTTTAGAGCAGCAGATTTTAACTTCTCTAAGACTAGTTAGATAGTGTCTTCTTCGCATCTTGCCACTTCAGGAACTACAGGTGTGGGATTAATCCACTCGTTCTTTTCAGGTTCATTAAGCATCAGTTGAAAAGGTGTATGATTGGTAGATAAATGTGGTGGGTTATTCAGAACATTCTCGAATACAGATACATGGTCTATCCACTTACATTGTTGCCTGGGAGCTGTAACGTCTATTAGCAAAGGACATATTTTGTAGTAAAGAGAGAACATTGTGCATCATATTCTGTTATTGTAAGGAATTATGTATTTTTTTATTATTATTTATTTTAGATAATATCTGTGTCGGCGAGCACTGAAACCGCACAGACGATAAATATCATACAAAGATAAGAATATACCACCAGTATAAATAATACAGAACGAACATTAATTTCTCTGTCTTCTTGTTGGAGTTGTACGAGTAAGATAGCCTGTGACGCTGTAGTATATGCTATTGTAGTCTTCTTTTGTCAAGGTCGATAGATGTACGCCATTACGTACTCATTGTAAAAGGTGTGTATTAGTTAACATATTTGAATGTTTTGAATAGAGTTATTTAATGAAGCCTTGCATTATTATTTGTAGTAGCTTGCTTGGAATATTATCCCATCCTTTTGAGATATTTTCAGTTATTTAAATATTATCCGTGGTGCAGAGCTGCGCTACGAACGAACGAGCCGCGGCCGCGGCGCATTCAAACTGCAAAAAAAGAAATCGATCATACCACAAAGAAGCGGGAAGGTAATAGTGAAATAAAATCATCTCTTTCAGCTTCCAGACTTGCATAGCAGAGCAGCAGATTTTATGATGTGTTTTGCAGGTTGACACGGGCTGCTGATAATATATTACTAACAATACAAAAAAGATAATTTACCTTCGTAACATAATAGGAATTTCGCTGTGCTTAGTTCTTGTCTGGCAAACCTTATAGTGAAAACGTATTTTTCTCCAACAATAGTTTCATGTTCTTGTGCTAGTCGTGGTAATTATTGGTGTTTTACTCTTAACAAAAATCCACTGCAAAATTACTTTGATGATGAACAATCTTTGCGAACTGTAACATAAATATTTCATAACAAAATAATTTTTCATTTTCAATAACTATAAAGTAGGGAAGATATGTTGACTTGTATAGTGAGTTACATTAACGAAAAATGTTCCTTTAATAGAAAGCCAGTTACAGAACAATAAGAACCCAGTATAATCTGTTTTGTTGACAATTAATGATTATAAAGAAATTCATGGCACAGCATTAATAAAAGGTATTTCGCGGCTCTTTTCGTATATGCGTTGTTACGCAAATAATAATAATAAAACAAAGCAAAATAAGAGAAAAGAGTTTTTACGAAAAGTGAAACGGACGCGAAACTGGCGCCCATAAACGTGGGGCCCGAATTTGCAGTGGCCACGAAAATAAATGTTTATGTAATTTCTTTCAGTGTCTATTGTTATATATATGTATGTATTTAGTGATAAATGTATGTATGTGTATCATGATTAATGCCATGTATTAATGAATGTACAAAAATTCTTTCATGAAACAACGCACCACTGCAAACGAGTCATAGGAAACGATCCTGATAGTACTGAGAAACTGTAACGACTACATAATCCGGGGGCAGCCGAACCCCGAGATCAGATAAACTAAAGGTAAGACTACAGTGTAGTTGCCCTGTTTGTAGAAGCTTAACTCCAGTGAAGTGATCTCATATCGCTAGTGGTGTGTAGTTTGATGTTAGTGTTTATGATAGGACAAAGTTGATTGTAGATAGTAATTTTTAGTGTGCCGTGTATTGTAGATAAATTAACATATTTTGTGTGAAAGTGAAAAAACTGTCAGATCTTGTGTTCGAGTAGGTAATTTATGAATATGGTTAAATTGCGTAGTCAACGTCCGAGCAATATGGATACTGAGGAACAGCCATTAGTTAGTGCAGGAAATGTAGAAGCGGGTGCATTAAGCAGTACAAGTACTCTCTTTGAGGAGATACCATGCGAAAATGTGGGGGCAGGGGCACACGAAGTGATGCCACCGCCCACCAGTGCTCGAGGAGAGGTAGATAAAGAAATTACACCACCTCCAGAAAAGCAGGAACCAGAGAGTGGTAATCTGCCTGGTGGGAATTCACTTCAGGCGATATTAGAGCGCGTGCTGGAATACCAGGCAAAATTTGCGCAATAGCAAGCCGAGCGAGATCGCCAGCAAGCTGAGCGAGATCGCCAGTTAGCAGAAAATTTACTTGCCCAGGAAGCTGAGCGAGATCGCCAGTTAGAGGAAAAGTTTCTTGCCCAGCAAGCTGAGCGAGATCGCCAATTAACAGAAAATTTACTTGCCCAGCAGGCTGAGAGGGATCGCCAGCAAGCTGAGCGAGATCGCCAGCAAGCTGAGCGGGACCAGCAACTTGTGCAATCGTTAGAAAATATGAAAAAAGAGATTGCCTGTATGAAACAGAATTATGAGTCGATACCTAAGGCTGTGCAGGAGTTGACTGTACAGGTCAACAACCTGCAAGTAGCAAACACTAACAGGGTAGACGAGATAGGTGTCTTAGCCAACCGATTAGATAAGCTAGAAATAGATTCCACACAGCTTGTAGAGCAGAAGTGGAACGAACAAGCAACTAAAATTGAAACCGAATTCAACTCATGGCTAGAAGTAAAGGAGAGTGAGATCGACAAAAATATTAATTCTAAGGTACAAGCAGCAATAGCAGATAGAGATCCCGAATCGTTCAGTACCGCAGTAAATAGTCGGGTACAGAACGACGTGCAAACCATCAAACAAATACTCAGTGAGGATATTCCGCAGTGGCAAGTGAATATTAACAAACGGATATCCGACTTGGAAAAGGGTTTAGCACAAAGTAGCAAACATCTTGGACATGAAACTATGTCGCCAACCGCCAATGTTTTTGGCAACGCACAAACTTATATGCGACGCAACAATGGTGAATCTTTAGGCGATAATGCGAAGAGCTGTAGCTTCGGTTCGGAGCACACAGCCTATATCCCAGAAGCAAACCAGTATAGTCCAAAAATATTAGTTGAAAGTTTGATAAAAAATAGGCAATTTCAAACGTTTACTACTGAACGGAAGTCAGTACACCCCGTAGTATTCATAAAAAGCTTTAAAAATATCTTGCCTAGTGTGTGGAATGAAGCACAGAAAATTCAATACGTAATGTCATACATTCAGGGTGATGCAGCATTGTGGGCTACGGAAGTAGCAGACAGCTGCATGACATACGAACAGTTTGAGAGGGCATTTTTGCCGAAATACTGGTCGCCTTGTATACAAGAGCGGCTAAGAAAAGAAGTATACAATCCCGAACCGTACTCACCCCGTCTTGGGAATCTGAGACGGTATTTCGAGAAGTACATAAACAAAACGCGTTACTGGGACGAGCCTATCTCACCAAGAGACATAATAAGACTCCTAAAATCACATTCACCCCTTCATATCAAAGAGAAATTAATACACGTACCAGAAAGCGACATGGAACATTTCCTGTCTGTTCTAGATTCAATAGACTTAATCCAGGAAGACGCAAAAGCAGCGTGTGATCACTCGCGGAATAATGGATCAGGGTGTAAACATGACAGAAATAATAGTGCACAAAACCACAACCATGGAAATGGTGGGAGTGGTAACAAGCGGCAAGAGCATTCGCAAAATTGTAATAATGGTAGAAATCAAAACGGGTATGGTCAGCCGTCTCATAATAAAAAGCGTCGGTTTGACGACCGGTACGATTCCGGACTGCCAGGGACCAACCGCTGGAAAAGTGCGCGAGGTCGGTGGCATAGCAATTACAATGACGGTAATCGTAATTGGAATCAGAATCAGCGACCAAGCCCAGAGCGGCAGGGTAATGACCGGTACGACAACAACAGACCACCACTGCAAAACGCGCCTATTGCGCAGTTGTGGCGGCCGACAAACCAAAGCGTAAACATAGTAGAGGTCGCGGATAATAGCCGTCCAAGTACCTCGCAAGCAAGCCATCCAACAAACTAGAATCGGCCTCGATATGCTCTCCATCGCTGGCCGAGGGGTGGAGTGAGAGCAACACGAATGACAAAAATATCCCTGGAATACATATGCTGCGATACAACGACGGTATCAGTATGGATAAAGATCTACTGACGGAACCGCATGAATGTAAGATAGATAGCAACGAAAATGTGCAAGCCATAATAGAAGCGAAAATCCATGATGTTGCAGTGAATATAATCATTGACACAAGTTTTGAATGCATTATGGGAACAGCAGTGAACAATGTCTTATAAATAATTACTATTAAAAACAGTCTTGACCACAATTTATTTAATAAGGTGACCGGTTTCGACCACTACTGTGGTCATCTTCAGACCATTGAGTAGGAACCTCTTTGTTGGAGAATCACTAGTCTAGTGATTCTCCAACAAAGAGGTTCCTACTCAATGGTCTGAAGATGACCACAGTAGTGGTCGAAACCGGTCACCTTATTAAATAAATTGTGGTCAAGACTGTTTTTAATAGTAATTATTGACACAAGTGCCTCAGTGAGTGTAATGAGTACAGAGTTGTTTAAAGTGCTAGGGAAGGGACGTAGCATACCGACTTTCCCGGTTAATAATTGCAAGGTGTCTGGAGCTATAAGTGCACAGAGCCAGTTAGTTAAGTACCAGGTGCAGGCGGAGATTAGTAAGGAGGGCGAAGCCATAGTGAGCTCGTTCCTCATTGTTAAAGGGTTAAAGGTGGCCTGCATTCTGGGAGTAGATTTTCTCCGTGAGAGGGACGCAGTGATCGACCTCTCCTCGGGAAAACAAAGCACAGTTAATAAAGGTAGGAGGATTGAGTTGTCTATGATGAAATCGAAGGAGGTACTTGAGCCATGTTGCAATCGAATTAACATCAAATGTAGGAGCCCCTGGGTACTACACCTCATTGATTATTCACCTGTGACGGATCTCTATTATCCGAGTATAGGAGATAGAAATTTTGAACCAAATGTTGATGAATTTCAAACCAAAGTACAGGAATCTGAAAGTTTAAGCAACATACAAAAGCAACAGTTGACGCAGCTGTTATCAGAATATAACATGGTATTTACCGACCGACCAGGAATAGTCAAAGGGTACCACTGTCACATAGAGGTGATGCCCCATAAAACATACTGTCGCGCATCTTACTCCATCCCTTGGTCGAGGAGGGAAGTAGTGGCTAAAGAGATTTGAAATATGTTAGAGTGGGATAGTAAAATTATTTATTCAGTGACATGTCTGATGTAAATAGTAGTAGTAAGAAGATTTCAATTGTGTTTTAAAGTATAAGTATGTTAGTTTTAAGAAAGAATGTGTGTATAGTTAAAACTTTGAGGAAGTAGAATCAGTAAACTGAGCAATATCAGGCAAATTGAAGACTTTGTTTACAGACAGTTAGTGTCATTAAAATACGATATTCTCTTCAAGCAATGAATAATCTTTTTATTGACAAAATAATGATTAATTTCTTGAATGATTTTTCATTTGTAGTAAGTAAGTACAATTAATGATGCAATCTCATATAATTATGTAACAGATGTAATTGTGTTAGAATTAAGGGACCCCAAGAGAGAGTCTCTACTAGCCAAAAATGGACTTTGCAGTACGAAATAATTATGTGATGTAATGTTTACTGCCAATAGTGATCTGAGAACGACACTGGAGCAGAATCCAATCAAAAACAAACCCGTTCCGTGTAACCTACGCTTTGTATCTATCGATGCTTCAATTGAAGCCTGTGTACTTGGTACACGTCCTTGAATATTAATTACGCGGTATGCGAATCAAGTTACGCGGAAACTACACTGTAGTCCGGTAGGACAGATCATTTAAAATAATACTAGTACTAAATGAAGTATTTATTGAGCAATATGCCCAAGTCAAGCTGTCATGCACATGGTAAAATCTGTTTGCTAGATGGGTGATAACCTGGCAAGCTACACTAAAAAAGGAAAAGAAAGCTATGTACCAAAAATCACACACCATTAAATAATTACAA
Source organism: Schistocerca piceifrons (assembly GCF_021461385.2). Lineage (NCBI taxonomy): Eukaryota > Metazoa > Arthropoda > Insecta > Orthoptera > Acrididae > Schistocerca > Schistocerca piceifrons. The sequence continues at coordinate 802,729,071 of NC_060141.1, read as the reverse complement.
AAAAAGCCATATATGTATAGTAATAGTATTAAAAGTGTGTAATGACAGGGTAACACAATGGACTCAATGTAAATGAGAGTGATTGTGCTAAGAACAGTTGTAATGCATTAAAAATAAACTGTGTGCATAAACAATCTAGGAAAGGACGGAATATTGTGTGTAGTAGGGACAGAAAATGACTGTTGTACCTGCACCAATATATACGTCGGTATAAGTTAAGTGTTGAGTGACTAACTGTCATAGTGCAGTGCTCAACGAACAATACACTGAGTAAAAACGGTAGTTAATGATCAGTTCGGAGTCGATACAAACAAACATCGCTCAACGGAAACATTTAGTGTGTGTGTGAACCGAAACATTTTCGCGTGTTGAGAGACGCTTTGGCAGTGAATCGACCGTGAAAACAAATGAAAGTGTGTAGTACAATGTGTGTGTGACGAACCCTAAATACCAGTGTCACAAGAGACCCATTACCGCACCAAAACAGCCTGTGCATACCAGCAAAGCGACGGCGTAATGAACAATAAACGCTTTTAACCAAAGTGCATTTTCTTCCACAGCTAATAATTTGTATCCTTAAAGACAGTACACCGTTGTGGAATATTTGTTTCATGCGTTACGACGGGGAGCCATGCGGAGAAGCAGAGACGGGTGCCGTGCCGCCAGCCAGCCGGTCTCGGAACCACTGCAACACGCCGACATTGGGGAATGATTCGGCGCGGTTCGCGACTGCTCGGGCGCCACCTCAGCACGCCGTCGCTGTTACTGCGAGCAGGTCGTCGACCTCAGCGGACGTTGGCACGCCGCGTTCCAGACGACGCTACGCAACAATTGCTTCGCGCCGCCCGCTCCGTACGACATTGTTGACGTTCAACCGAACATTACCAACTACGTTGTTAATGTACTAATATGAAAATGATTTATTGGACACGAAATTACGTGACAAACTTTTTTTTCTTCTTTAGTTTACTGTGTATAAACTCAAAACATTCACTTGTTCAATGATATATGTGATATGTGTTCGTCATATTAGTGAAGCAAACTGACACGAATGCCATACCATGGTAGAACATTTGTCGTGAGTAAGTGTAGAGACAATCCGTTACATTACTGTAAAACTGTTGAATGATTGACTTTCATAGTGACACAGCACACAAATGTGAAAGAGTGTGGAAGGTACATTTTTACAGAGAGACTAAAAGTTTAACATTGGGTAATAAATAACCTTTGTTATCTGTGAACATTGGATAAAGTCCAACCTTTTTTGATGAACAATCAAACCGTGTGTTAAGACAAACCAAGTGAGATGACCATGGCTCCGGCGCAGTTTTCCCAGGTTTTCTGACCCCACGTAGCCCAAATGGGGGAGCCAGAAAATTGTAATGACCCTGGGACTACGTTTACGGTCACCTCGCAAAGTGTGAAAAAACTATAAAGAGTGTAATTAAAACAATAATGTAAAAGAGCAAAGAAGTGAACAGTGAATATTCCAAACAAGGTGATAGACAATGACAAAACGGACGTTAGTGGCAGCATATTGCCAAACATTCTTAACGTTAGTCAATTGCTGCCAGGGGGCATTGTAACGTCTATTAGCAAAGGACATATTTTGTAGTAAAGAGAGAACATTGTGCATCATATTCTGTTATTGTAAGGAATTATGTATTTTTTTATTATTATTTATTTTAGATAATATCTGTGTCGGCGAGTACTGAAACCGCACAGACGATAAATATCATACAAAGATAAGAATATACCACCAGTATAAATAATACAGAACGAACATTAATTTCTCTGTCTTCTTGTTGGAGTTGTACGAGTAAGATAGCCTGTGACGCTGTAGTATATGCTATTGTAGTCTTCTTTTGTCAAGGTCGATAGATGTACGCCATTACGTACTCATTGTAAAAGGTGTGTATTAGTTAACATATTTGAATGTTTTGAATAGAGTTATTTAATGAAGCCTTGCATTATTATTTGTAGTAGCTTGCTTGGAATATTATCCCATCCTTTTGAGATATTTTCAGTTATTTAAATATTATCCGTGGTGCAGAGCTGCGCTACGAACGAACGAGCCGCGGCCGCGGCGCATTCAAACTGCAAAAAAAGAAATCGATCATACCACAAAGAAGCGGGAAGGTAATAGTGAAATAAAATCATCTCTTTCAGCTTCCAGACTTGCATAGCAGAGCAGCAGATTTTATGATGTGTTTTGCAGGTTGACGCGGGCTGCTGATAATATATTACCAACAATACAAAAAAGATAATTTACCTTCGTAACATAATAGGAATTTCGCTGTGCTTAGTTCTTGTCTGGCAAACCTTATAGTGAAAACGTATTTTTCTCCAACAATAGTTTCATGTTCTTGTGCTAGTCGTGGTAATTATTGGTGTTTTACTCTTAACAAAAATCCACTGCAAAATTATTTTGATGATGAACAATCTTTGCGAACTGTAACATAAATATTTCATAACAAAATAATTTTTCATTTTCAATAACTATAAAGTAGGGAAGATATGTTGACTTGTATAGTGAGTTACATTAACGAAAAATGTTCCTTTAATAGAAAGCCAGTTACAGAACAATAAGAACCCAATATATTCTGTTTTGTTGAAAATTAATGATTATAAAGAAATTCATGGCACAGCATTAATAAAAGGTATTTCGCGGCTCTTTTCGTATATGCGTTGTTACGCAAATAATAATAATAAAACAAAGCAAAATAAGAGAAAAGAGTTTTTACGAAAAGGGAAACTGACGCGAAAGAGCATACGATTTAATAAATCGATTGAATCCTCTAAGAACTCTCTCAACTCGGCTGGATTCTGGATGGAGTCAACTTATGAACATGTGTTTGATCTTATTCCCAGTCACACAGTGTTTCCATTTATTTCTAATGAAATATGAAGCATTATCAGACAATATTATGTGCAATAAGTAATTTTCAGGAATACATGCCTTCCATATCCTAAAGTTGCTGTTCCTCTTATAAAATAAAATATCATTATACAAGTTATATTTCTCTTCATATGTCATTCGACCTCTTATTGGTTTCTAGTACGTTTCCCTTTTGTAACGGCCCTAGATTTTTACATATAGCCAGATACTGGCTTTTGAATGGAGAATTATTAACTATCAGTGTACTAAAAGCAGCTGATTGTTTAACAATTGCATTTAAACCATTTAGGCCTTGTGGCAGTCTTACTCACTAATGTGTATTAATTCTGTATGATAACTTTGAAGCACTAACGCCCTTCTTGCAAGTCTAGCATGTAGTAATTTGCAGGTCAATAGAAAGCATACTGACTGGTGGTGTGTATATAGTTTAAAGTGTTTTTATAAATGAAATAATTGCACTTTTCCAATGCCCATTTTACAGCCAACACCTTCAACTCTGTTATGGCATAATTATGTTCTCTGCACGGTACATCTTGGCTCACAAATTCAATTACTCTAATTTCTTTTTCAATTTCTATTCCCTGGAATAAAGATGCGGCTAGAACAGCTAAAGCTGCATCTGTGAATAAGCTAAAGTCTTCAGTTATATTAGGGTGGTACAAAATACAAGGCTTCGCCAAAACGTTTTTCATCTGTTTATACACCTCTGCACAATTTGTTGACCAGTACCAAGGAGTATTTTTCCGAAACAAATTTAATAAATTATCGTTATCCAGTAGATGATTGGGTACAAATTTTCTAAGAAACGAGGCCAAACCTAGAAATGATTTCAACTGCCATTTGTTTGTTGCATGTGGTATGTTTCTTAATGCATCCTGTTTTTGGATTGGGTTTGATTCCCATAATATAATGTGACTTAAAACATTTAACTTGATTCTTACCAAATTTAGACTTTTTTAAATTTTGTACTACATCATAATCATTGAATTTCTTAAATACCATTTCTAAGACTTCGATTTGTTCTTTCCAAGGTTCTGTAGCGAGTACAATATCATCTACATATGATGTAAATGTTTTTAGTAACTTAGGTCCTAGCACATATCCAAGAGTGCTATGAACACTCCACCACTTACGTTTAGCACAAAAGGAATTAGCCAAAACTGGTAGCTTCTTCCAGAAAAAATAAAAGCTGTACATTTTCTGAATTCTTCATGAAGCTTTCTTTGCCAGAACGAGGTCTTATGTCTATGGAACTTAAGCATTTTACACTATAAAAGTTTTGTAACAACTCTTCTAAGTTCTCTAGTCATGTTCTAACAGGCACAATAACGTTATTTATATCTCAAACATCCATCATGAGTCTAATGCTACTGTCTGGTTTGCTACAGCTAACAAAGGACGGCTGCAGGGGGAATTTGAAGGTTGTACAACATTCCATTCAACCCTCTTACGAATTTATTTGGTTGCGGCTTCTTTCTTAGACCTAGGTATGGAATATGATGATCTACAAAATGTTTTATGATATATTTCTAGATGACAAACACAACCTTTTATTATACATAATGTACTATAAAAAAATCTTGATATTCATCGTTAATAAATGACTTGACTAGATCTGTTGGTGTTCTGTAAAATAAGTAGACTAAGCTACTTTTTCATTAATATGATCACTGAGCTCTGTGTTCACTGCACTAATGGTCTGAGTATGCATTTTATCACAGCAATCTACACTATTAGGCATGATATATCTTATATTTATACCAATGCCATACTTTAAAAGATGATCCACATTGCTTACCACATTTAATGTAATCATGTTACCACTATTGTCTAATATAATAGTACCTAAATGTAGGTCTATCACCGCTTTCATTATATATAAGAATTCCGATCCCCAGATACACTGTACTGATAATTTCTTCATGACCAAGAAGTTTCATTGTAGTACATACTTCCCGACTTTAATATCGACCATGATCTAGAACTTAATTAATTGGATTTGCCACCCAAATGCGCTGGTAACATTACATTTCTAAATAGGCTATATTGGAATCTTTCTTAGAATATTCAATTATGTCTATAGCTTATAATCTATCATAGGCATAGGGGCTCCAGTATGAACAGTAATATCAACAGGCATATCACATATATGAGCTTTAATTATAGCTTGAATTATCTTATTATCAGATTTATCTGCAACAGAGTCTTTACCTAATTGTCTCCAATCTTCTCGCCTCATCTATCTGAGCACTAGCAACTTTTTTTGTGAATTGCCTCCCTCTTCCTGTGCTACCAGCCTTGGAAAGCTACGATTTGTCGTTATAACATTTCCGATTTGTTAGTACTATTAGGTGGTTCATCGGTAACGTCTATTATACTAATAGAATGATTTTGTCCTGACCACGCCTTTGATGATTGCTTTCAAATTTTGTACATCTGTGTATTTTCTTCTAGTTACGCCGGTCATTTATGTAGTGAATGAGGTTGATGATACTGGGGACTGCTTGTAGCTATAAACAAGAAACCATGATCAGGACAGCATTGGGAATAAAGTTAGAAGACTAAAGATTTTCCATACTTATGAGGGAAGAAACTAATTTTTAGTATGTAAGAACTGGGAGGTATTTATGTAATTTTTCAGTTCTGCAGGAAGAGAATCATTTTGAGGCTTCACATATGATGTGATGAATGTGCTACATTAAAGTTTAAAATATGGATAAGTTTCTGGGGCTATTTTATGCATTCGGACATGGTGATTATTAACACTCAACCAGGAAAATGAGGTTTTGTTTTGTGTTATGAAAAGTATGTAGCATCAGGGTTGTTGGTACTGGGGTTGACTGACATAAACTGAACAACAGATAATTTCTTTGTTTACACATTGCTGGGAAAGTGACAAGTGCAAATGTCCATCATTAGCCCTACTGGCATTAAAGCAGACAAATTATCTTTCCAGACAGATTTACGTCAAGTGACTAGTGTTTCTTATTAGTTATCATGACAACTGTTTTTTCAGACAACTTACATACACTGACTTCTTAGCACATGTCACAGACATTAGCCAGTAACATACATCAACCTTGAGGCAATTAGGACATAGATTTGATTATTGTGTAATTTTCAATAGCGGTGTGTTTTACATACAATGATCATGATTAACTTTGCTATATGACAGATTATATAATTTCAATCTCAAATAATGCTATCTATGTTAACACATTATCTAGTGAAAGGAAAGTATTTCAACATGAAGTATAACATAGGTGAAATTTACAATGAATATTTCTGGTTTGACCTGTTCATTCAAAATAAAGTCTGGATGTTTCTTCATATATATGAAACTTCCTATGTCATGTAAAATATTTAGCACATTTTTTTTTATTGCTGGATGGAACTGACAAGCATTGTGTAATTTTACTAAACTTGTTTTTTTAACTGCGAGCCAATGAAGATAATTTTATGTCAGTGAGATTCAGGTGTAGCATAAACATTGTTTTGAAAATTCCTTATGTCTATTCCAATGTATATTTGCTTTTAACCCCCTTATGTTAACTTATAAACATTCAGTCGAGTAAATTTACAGGACCGACCTAGAGAATGGCAAATTTGTGACAACATTATGTTAGGTATAATGATGTTTTTTCTCAGACTTGTTTCTTTGAGCTGTAAGTTTAATTTGAGTTGCTATTTTTCCTCACTATAAGAAATATTTTCACTGGTTTACAAAAAAATAGGAACTGTAAATGACAAATTAGTAGAATTAACAAATGGAATTTGGCATGGACATGTCCAAGAAAGACTGTTTGAAAAGAACGCTGAGGTAATTTGACAAAAAACATCATTCACATAAAAAGAAACCCAGAAAGTCGGTTACATTGTATTTGAAAAAGGAACTTAAAGGAACATGTTGAATCCATCTTCACTTAAACTGTGGACCCAACCAAAACTACATATGAAAGCAGCCCTATCAAACCAAAAGCAAAAAACTCATTTAACTTACATTACTACCAAGTTTTATGTATGTTACTTTTGGTGTTTGCTTTCGGTATCAGAGTTAACTGTGTGAGCTAGGATACACCATGTTTAGAGTTCCTTTTGTGAAACCACAGAAACCCATTAACTTATCTTTGTTTAGGGGTAATGGGCATTATAATTTAGTGCCATTAAGGTGTCCATTTTGTAATTTCTCTGGCCACAAATAGCCACATACCACAGCTGTAGAAGCTACTTGTTCTGAGTGTAGGCGAATTTGTCATCTCGATAGTAACTGTACTAAGTGCAAAACGTAGCTGATTCGTTGGAAGAGTTAATTTGTGGTTAGATTCTTGTGTCTGGGATGGTTAAACGAAAATGTGTGTGTTTTTCTAAACACTTGAATTAGGGTAGAAATACAGTACGAAAAATGGTGGAAACACAAGCTACCACTAACACGAAAGCAGTTGCTGGCTTAACTTAGCAAGAGTGCACACGTTAAGAGAGGAAATGGAGCACGAGAGGCAGAGAAATTTCGAACTTTATCGTGAGTTAGAAGCTGGGAACGCGATTCAGGTTCAATCGCAACTACAGAGAAACAGCTCCCAATTCTAAATTTAACGTATTTAAATAACACACTCACTCCACAACTCATGCACTCCTCAGAGAAATTAATAGAGTCCCAGCATGGGAGAATTTCGGTGGAACAAATGTGGCAGCGTATTACACCATTTCCCAGGACAGCAGAAGCACGAAGTGTTAGCAGTAGGCGTTTCGACTGACATTTGTGGCGTGTTTTTAGCCAGCCTTTGCGTACTGCATTCCTGGATAATACGCACGAAGGCATACTCTGAAGACACGCCAACACGCCAATTACCTGAAGAATTGTTGACCAGCGTTTCCTGGGGAAAGAATTAGTTTTAAGTACTTAATTAGTGTGTAAGGGCATAACAGGGCTACGTGGCAGTTAGTTAAGGATGGAATAAATGGGTGGGGACGTGTTGAGTGTGGGGGACACTACACTGTGAATAGGGGGGGGGGGGGAATGTTCTCAACATGTAACTAATTAGTTTTTAGGATATTTTAGTGGGAGCCATTTGCTAAAGATTCGGGACTAATCTTCTCGGAAAGGACGAAGAATGTTGCACCACGAATAAATTTAGTCAAGTTGAGCTTACGGGAGCGACGGACACGTCAGGTAGGAGGCATTGGCAATGTTGTTATTAATCAACCGGCTCTGCGAGGCAGGTTTACGACACCACTCACAGGCGTGGAAGCATTGCAGGCACTATGATCAAATGTGCAGACAGGTGTGGAGTAATCAGTCCAACAAAATAAGAAACACACACGCATTCATACAAGCACAACCCATACAGACATGGCCACTGTCTCTGGGCGCTGGAGTACAACTTAGCATGAGTCAGGTTTCAGTCATCATGATTAGTGTTCTGCAAAAGGCAGGTTTTCACATGGTAGTTCTCCAGGCTGTCTGGTCTTCTGTCACCCTCTTCAGGTCCGCATAATTTCATCTTCCCTTTATGTCGTCTGTCATCTTGTATCTCCTTCTTCCTCTCACTCCTTCCAAAGCATCGGCTAGCAAGCAGTCCCTGCTCAGTGAATGTCCCAACCAGTTCTTTTTCCTTCCTCTTTTTCTCTTACGACTTCCAGCAGTCATCTTCTCTCATGAACCCTTTGCAATACTCTTTCGTTACTCTTTCCATCCAGCTTATCCTCTCCATTCTCCTCCACATCCACATCTCAAATGCTTGTAACCTTTTTTCATCCTCTCGTCTTAGCGTGCATGTTTCTGCCCCATATAGTGCTATACTCCAGCCAAAACATTTGCCAAGCCTTTTCCTTAGACCTGTATCTAATTTGCCACATAACAGTCTCCTCTTTCTGTTGAATGCCTCCTTCGCTATGGCAATTCGAGTTTTCACCTCCTAGTGACATCTCAAGTCTTCAGTTGTGCTTCGAAGATATTTAAATGCACTTACCTGGCTAATGGTAACTTGTCCTATTTTAATACTGGACAGTCTACGTCTTCTACTGATGACCATACTCTTTGTTTTTGCTGTGTTTATTTGCATCCCATATTCCACACAAGCTTCAGTCAGATCTTTCAGCATGTTATTCAGTGTCCGCTCACTTTCTGCACTAGTACCATGTTATCAGCAAATCGTATACATTCTATTCTCTTTCCACCAATACATATTCCTCTTTTCCCATCTAAGCTTTTCGCAATAATCTCTCCAAGGTATTCATTAAACAACAGTGGGGACTAACACCTCGTCCAATGCTGGTTCCTTCTGAAAGTTGATTTCCAATCCTTATCCTAAAGTTCTGGTGTATGTATAGATTCTATATCAGTCGTCTCTCTTTCCAATCTACTCCTTTCCTCTTCAATATATCCAGCAACTCGTTCCACTGAAATCTGTCAAAAGCCTTTTCTAAATCTGTAAAAACAGCTAAGATTTCTCTACCCTTTTCCATATATCTTTCCCCTATAATTCTTAACAGGCGAATAGCACCTCTCGTTCCTTTTACTCTTCTAAATCTGAACTGCTCCTCTGCAATCCCTCTATCCAGCTTGCCACACTCTCAGCAAAACTTCAGCTGCATCAGAAATTAGACTGATCGTCCTATGCTCTTCACAATTTTTAGTGTTCCTCTTTTTCTGTCTTGGTATCATAACTGTTGCCAGGAAGTCCTCAGGCCATATCCCTCTGTCATATATATCTCATTACAGAGGCAGATTATTTCTTTTCTTGCATTTTTTCCCAGACTCTTCACAAGTTCTGCTGGCATATCGTTAATTCCACATGCCTTCCTATTCTTTATCTTATTCAGCGCCTTTTCTACTGTTGCTTCCAACATGGTGAATCAATTACCATCTTCCGGCACATATTGCTCCTCTTCAACATTAATTTCACTTGTTTTTTTGGTCCCACTTATACAGACATTCAATATATTCCTGCCGTCAGTTTAAAAGCTCCTGTGGTTGTACCATCCGCTCTTTCTACTTCCATGTTATTGCTCTTTCTTTTACGTTCAAAAACTATCTCACTGGCCAGTCTATACATCAGTTCATACTTTCCCTCTTTCTCCATTTTCTCTATTTCTGTTTCATAGATTTTTCCCTTGCTTCTTCAGTTTCTCTTCTTAATTCATTATTCAGTTTCCTGTACCTCTCTTTGCCTTCTTCGGTCCCTACGTTTTTGCACTTTCTCTGCTCATCCATCTTTTTCAACATGTTTTCTGTTATCCATTCTTTCCTGGTACTTTGGGAAACTCTAATTCCTGTTAATTCTTTGGTCATGAGTCCTTCCCTCATTGTTTTCCATTTGTTCCCATTTTTCCATAGGTCTGTTTTCCAAATCTGATGCCTTTCCTACCTCTTTGAATCTTTCTATGTTTAGTCTTTCTTTTGCTTTACCTCTCCAGACTTTTTTCAACTTCACTTGTATTCCTCCCACTACCAGGTTGTGGTCTGGATTTATATCCGCTCCTGAATAAGCTTTGGCATTCTTCAAACAATTCCTAAACCTCAGTCCAACTGATATCTTTCCCTATTCAAATTTGATATCCATGTGTAACGTCTCCTTCTGTGGGGTTCAAATAATGTGTTATCCATTACAAATGAATGTTATTTACAGCAACTAATTAGTCGTTCCCCTCTCTCATTTTCCCACTGCCCAAAGACAACGGCCATGCCTACGGGAGTTGTGCTTGTCTGAATACGTGTGTGGTTTTTTTGGAAGGAGGACTTTGTCTTAAAGCTCAGTATTTAGGCTGGTTTTTCATTGTGCATGTATGAAGCTCAGTGAGTCCCCTATATGGTGAATAGCAATCTGTTCTTCCCATGTTGTTATTCCATTGTTTGAATTCACACAAAAATGTATTTACAATCGATCATGAACACCATAATAAAACAAATTTTGACGTCCATCTTACATAGCAAAAAATAGCACGAAGGGATTGGTACTATCCCACATTACACGACAAAACTTATATTACAAAGTTATATCCAAATGGAAGTAAAATAAAATAAAAGACAGTATTACGTTAAGAAGGAAACATGATAAAGGAAAAGCTAAGTTTACTGTCATCCCATATTGGAAAAAAAATTTTCGATAAAATCTGAGTTACTGAACTCGTGTATGGGTGAAACGGAATATGAAATTTCATTCTGCCACATGATTTAGAATTGCTTGGCTTAACTACATGATTGTTGACATTACTTCTTCACGTGGCAACCATCACGTCCCTCTCCTGGTGAACTATTGCGCTGTCTGTAATGGTCCCGATTACGATCCAACATTTCCTCTTAACTTTTCTTATTTACTGCGTTATTAATTTTCATTTTTTTAAATCTTTCTGGCTCTGTCTGAGATGTAAGCAAGACTTCTTACATATATTCGTAATAGTAAATTTTGCAATGAGGTTGATAGATGGCTTTTGCGTAACAATAATAATACGTGTAGTAATTACTAAATGTATTTCGGCAAGGTCAGATAGCTCACTTTCTTAAACGAACATAAGAACTTATACGATCAAACAAACAAAATTTACGTACACATCATACTCAAGAAATTATGAGTGATTCGAGTTCTCATTTTCCACAATTTTCAGTTTGTAGAGGTGCGGCAACTGTACTGAATGGTCAAGTTCTGTTTTGTTATAATTGTTGCATCTTTGTATCGATTTCAGATGTCGAAAAATAGAGGCTATGAAGGAACTGTTTGGTCATGCCTATGTTTACTCCATGAGTCAAGGAAAACTCATTTGTAGTGGAAGTGCCATCTTAAGGCTGAGTGTACTTTGTTAATCAGTCACATGTCGATGTTTTCAGGTTAATTCTGTTTCTAATGCAAGCGTCTTGCTTACTATTTACTATAAGTGGCGAAATTTTTTCTTTCATCACAGGTAACGAAGGTATCCTGGAGTTCTAGCCGATGTAGAAATGGCGAGTAGAAGAGACCTCTTAAGTTCAGTAGCACCATACTACGCCACCTGCAGGATTTTCGGGTTAACGCCGTTCACAGTGGACACTGAGAAGTGTGAGCTACGGAGGACACGTGCTGGTACACTGTACGCAGCTGTTGTTCTTGTCATTAACGTGGCAATAACAGCACATGAGGTAAGCTGGTTGCAAGCTGTAAACGCGAGAAAAGAAAGGATTCCATCACCTTTGTGTGGTTGGTTGCCTATATGATGACATTTTATGCCACCACAGTGACGGCGGTCACCGCAGACTTGTTTAGAAACAGCCACAAGTACCACAGGATCCTCAGTCTTTTGTCTTAACGGAACGGTGGTATCCTGGAGTCGCGCCATCTCTCAAGTGCGGCAGTGAGGATCTCCAGCAAAGTGGTGTTCTCAGGCTCTCTCGCGCTATGTGTAGCTGCTGAGTCGTTGAATTTTCAGAGTATCGAAATGAAATGGACATACATGTTAACGCGGCTCTCAAGTTGTATTGCACTTACCGCTGTTGCCAGGTATGTGGGCCTCGTTCTTCCTGTGAGGAGTGACTTACGCCAGCTCAACCAGTGTCTGAGAGCTACAGCGCAACGGAGATGCCAGCGGCGACCACTTTTGGTACCTGAAGCTGAAGAGAGGCTACTCCGCTCTGTGCAACCTGTCCCACCACATATTCTTAGTTTTATTCATGGTGACAGGGCTGTGCATTATATCTTGGAATGCTGTTGCTGCTGTTTTATTACAGCACCAGAAACACCTAGTGGTGACACATATTTTGCTTATATCGTGGCAGTCGTCACAGCGGCTTCGCTTCGCTGTCCAGGGAGGCGGCGCAGACAGCTCCTGTCCTGTGCCGGCTATTCCTGTGTTCGTCTCTTCGCAGCTCAGAAACGGCAGAGCTGCGCCACTTCTTCCGACTCCCTCGCAGCCAGACACCCATTCATCAACTTTACGGCGTCCTTCCTTTGGATACGCAGATGTTGGTGGCCTCTTTGTCATTCGTTACAACTCACACCGTGACTTTGTTAACTTTCAGGACAGTGTTCTAAAAAAGAAAATGAAAAGAACAGTGACCTGAATACTATTACAACAGTATTGTGAAAATGGTTTGTTCTGCAGTAAAATCCTATAACAGTTTTGCTATGATTGCGAGCTTGTAGAATAGATGCCTGTTACATGAATTTTTATCAGAATCTCAGGTAGTTTTTAAAAGTGTGTAGTGTTGTAAATAATGAGACCTTATTTCTTCAAAATTTTCCCCTGATTATTATTCAACAACACAGCCAAGGGGTACAAAAACGGATGTTATCAAGTCTGTTGTGCAGTATATTCAGGTACAGTGTCGCTACCTGCACTCAAAACCAACATGTAGAATCCCATTGGTGGAAACCATAGGAGAAAAATCAAAACTTCTGTACTTTTTTCACTACATTAAACTTCCACGCAATTGGTACTTATTAATAGCAAGATTGAAATGATCTACTTAGACAAAGATATAAATTGCACCAATTTATAATTCTTCAAGCACATAATATGTTATTACATTTAAGTGTAAGAGAAAACTTCAGGAACTATAACTGGAATGTTTTTAGAGGGTACAGAGTGTTGCAAAAGACGACAGAGAAGCTATGTTCCTCAGAAGAATACAGAAGATTAACAAAGAGTTTCAGATGCTAAATGGAGGTACAAGATGGGTAAACAGCAAAAGGCCACGATTAGTAGCTAACGTAGTGTTGTGTACATAGTTCCACGTAGTCAGCGCGTACACAACTTTCCCAATAGAGCGCGCCTCACTAAGCACAACAGCGCAGGCACAGCGCTCGTCCGTCTCCGCACTACGAGATGGCGCTGTCTTAGAGACGGACCAAATTCTGATTCCGCCGATCCACGTATTAATATGTAACGAAGCCAATGAGATTGCTGCTAATGTAGAACCTTTTCTCCTCATGGATCACACTCGCGCAGTGTTACCTGAACGCGCAAGGTATTATAACGAGTGTACAGACCTGCGATTAGTTAGTCTGCATTAGTCTGTAGTCAAGTTTCAGTCTGCGCCTAATTCGATTATCATACTCCTGTATATGCCATGAAGAGAAATGTGTAGACAGTTTGTCAAGTGTCAGAGATATGTGAGAATAAGATTACCGTACGAAGACCAAAGGAATTTCAGATTGTCAATTGTAAACAGCATCCAGAATCATGTTACATAATATCTATGCTTTTATTTATTTTAATAAATGTGTGTGAAAATTAATCAAGTTCTGTTTAAAGTTGGTCACCGTCAATCTGCTACTCTAAGTGTGCAAGTGGCATTTCTATCATCTGACCTAATGGCAGAAGATTAACACGCCACAATAAGACCACGAGACATATTGCTGACACTCGCCTACTTCGTTAGAGCGGCAAGTCAAATAATCTGATGGTGCGTGTACCGAAGGTCTTACAGTATGCACACCACACGTAGGCGAGTGTATACCATGTTTCGTCACTGTCTTCAGACGGACGTCAAATATCGGTTGCTGCAGCTCGAAAAACCTACCGCTACAAAAATCATACTAGTGTTAATCTCGACTACTACTTGCTTTGTTCCATAGAGAACTGGGACCAACACAATCTTAAACACCACTTTAGTTGTAGAAACTGTAATTTACATAATCAACCATCAGTGAAACGGACTCCATATCGAGGCCTTAATCACAGTTATTAGTTCCCTTGACCCAACCCGCCATGTCTCACGCAACCCGAATCAATCATTTCACTTTTGTGTCATGTGGAGGTGCACATTTTCTCGCACATGGCCAACCTTCTTAAACAGCTCTCACACCTTATCCAGTGATTGTAATAAATCTACATTCACATAGACATAGGACAGTACAAGAGTAGGAAATAACACAACAAATGGAAGACAAAAAATGTACTACCTCGGCAGGAGTGACCTTGACCTTGTTACACTCGTCATATGCTCAGTCAGTATAAGCCACTGAGCGTTAAGATGGTCACCTCACAGCACATCAGATTCACTTTCATCCTTACAATGTACTGACTCTGGCTCAAATATCGAACAAACGAGGCATCTTTCGCATCATATACTAATCTAACACAGACAAAGAGACAACCATTGCAAATCAAAACTCACTTTTCAATATACTATGACAGAATCATTTCTTCATCATAAGAACTGTGGAATCCTACAGGAGTAATAGAAACTTTTGAAGAATAGAAATTTCCATAACATGTCAGATCGTGCCTGCACATATCTTCCATAAAGACTGGTTTCTGTCAAAGAAGAATGTCACGCATTCAAGGAAACATCAAGTAAAATATCAAGTAAAGTCTAAACATATAAATCCTTCTACATATCATTCACAGCATGTACTGAACCCACAACATAGAAAATATCCACTCATAATCACATGTCACAGTTTCAGACTCAAAACGCAAGTTCTTACCTTGTATCTTCTTCTTTTTCTTGCGTTACAGGCTCTGCAGGGTCACAGGTAGCCCCTTCGTGGACTGCACTTACCTCTTCTTCTCCCAGAACCTCTTCATTCTTTCTCTTTTTCTCTCCCACTCTTCTTCCGAGATCTTCAGTTTCCGTTTTTGCTGGCGGCTCCACTGGTGACATTCTAATCTTTTCCTGTATTCTTCTCTGTCATTGATCTCCGGCATATTTGTCGGTGTATATTTGTTCCCCCAATTTTCCTTTCCTTCAGCCTCGAACCCCAATTCCAACCTGTCCTTCCGAAGTTCAACAACCCACTTTGTTCCTGTGTTTCCCCTTGTCCTCCTTGTTGTTTCCCATACTCTCTTCGGCATTCTGTCCATACTCATCCTAACTACATTCCCAGCAAACCTTGCCCTTTTGAGTCTGATTTCCGCGGATATTGTTCTCATGTTCCGGTACAATTCTTCCCTTGGTCTTCCAATCCACCTCTCTCCACCTCTTTTGGGTCCTAGTATTTTTCTCAGTATTTTTCTCTCTTCTTTCTCTAGTTCTTCTGCCCCATTTCTTCCTAGTGCCATAGTCTCAGCAGCATATAATACTGCATTCCTCACTGTTGCCTTGTAGTGGCTTATCTTTGCCTCTGTGGATATTTTCTTTTTATTGTATATCTCTCTCGTCATGCAGAAGGCTGATCTCATCTTCTTTATCCTCTCTGTTCTTCCCTCCTTGCTCCTGTTCCTTCCAATTATAAATTCTCCCAGGTATTTAATTTTGTCCACATTTACACAGTGCCTTCCGGCGTTTCCCAGTCTGCAGTGGTGTTTAATGTCTTTGTCTTGTTATAGGCGATCCTCAGTCCCACCTTTCTGGCTACCTTACTTAAGCTGTCGAGTTGTGTCTTTGCGTCTTCTTCCGTCTCACTTACTATTGCTATGTCGTCTGCAAAGGCTGTTGTCCTTTTTGTCCCCAACATGGGTCTTTGGTATTCCTATTTCCTTGTTTATTGCTCTCCACTGTCTGATCACTTCGTCCAGTGCTATATTGAACAACAATGGTGACAATCCATCTCCCTGTTTAACACCAGTCTTGATCTCAAATTCTTCTGACAGTGCTCCCCTGAATCTCACCCTTGCTTTTGTGTCTGTCAGAATTTATTTTTGAATTCTTGTATAGTTCCATCAAGTGCTCTGTTCTGCAGGATCCTAACAGGAGTCTGTCTATCGATGGAGTCATATACCTTTGTGAAGTCCACTAAGGTTATTACTCCCTTTTTGTTTTTTAAGGCCCTATGTTCTGTCAGTTGCTTGAGGATAAATATCTGTTCTACACAACCACTTCCCTTTCTGAATCCCGCTTGGTAGTCGCCAACTGTACTTTCTACCTGTTCTTCTACTCTCTTGAGCAATAGTTTTGACATCATCTTTTATCCAACCTCTAGTAGCGATATTTCTCTGTAGCTGTTTGCATCTCTCTTGTCCTCATTCTTGTGTATTGGTACTACAGTTGCATTCTTCCATCCTTCTGGCAACTTCTTTGTTCTCCAGATCTGGTGAATTATATTGGTCATGTTGTCTATTGCTTTGTTGCCTCCCAACTTTATCATCTCGGCTGCTATACCATCTTCTCCAGCTGCCTTATTATTCTTCAGATTGCTTATGGCATGTGCGACTTCATCCCTGGGTGGAGGGCGTGGCTCCCTCTCTTCTGTGTCAGTCCCCAGTTCCAGCTCTTCTTCAGGTGATTCACAGTTCAGCATAAATCCGACAGTTCTCCTTCGCTCTGACAGTTAGCTCGCCTTTCTTATCTCTTATAAACAGTTCTCTACCCTTGTATCCAGTCAGACTCCTTTTGAATTTCACAAAAAAGTGTCTGCTGTTGTTTTACCTGAATTTGGCCTCAATCTCATCCAGTTCCTGCTTCATCTTCTGTCTCGTGGTCCATCTTATTGTTCGGGCCGCTTCCTTTCTAGCTCCTAAGAAAATTTCCCATTTTCCTTCTTGCTGCTCCAGTCTCTCCAGGCTTTCTCGTGAGTCTCTACCGCTTCCTCACATTCCTTGTTCCACCACCAGTGTTTCCACTTCTTTTCTTCCTTTCCCCATAGTTCAACCTGTTCCGCCATATTTCGCTTCATGTCGTCCCATTCATTGAATGATTCAATTCCTTCTTCATATCTGGATCAATTGTGTCTTAATTTGTCTCTGTCTAGCTTTACGTTTTCTGTTCTTCTATTCGCCTGTGGCAGTCTGTCCCTGTTTGGAATCCAAAGGCACTTAACTTCTGTAAGACAGTGATCCGATTCTATTCTTGTGCTCTTCCTGACCTTTGTGTCCATGATCTCTTTAGCATTTGTCCAGCTGATTGCTGTGTGGTCAATTAGGAATTCCCCAAGGTGGGTGCATGGGTTTGCCCATGTCTTTTTCTTACACGGTTTGGCCATGAAGTCTGTTGTCATCAATCTCATTTTGTGTTCTCGACACAGTTCAATTAGTCTTTCTCCATTTTTGTTTGTCCACTGGTGTGCAGGGTACTCGCCCACTACTCCTTTATGTTGCTTCTCTCTTCCAATCTGTGCATTATAATCTCCTACGAGTATCTTTACACGTCTATATGGTATGTTTTTCGGTGTATCATCTAGCTCTTCCCAGAAACTATCTGCAAGTTGCTTGTCTTTCCTGTTCTTGTCATTTGTAGGTGCATGTCCATTTACTATTGTATACTTTTTGTTCCCTGCTTGAAT
Organism: Schistocerca piceifrons; assembly: GCF_021461385.2. NCBI lineage: Eukaryota > Metazoa > Arthropoda > Insecta > Orthoptera > Acrididae > Schistocerca > Schistocerca piceifrons. The sequence goes on along the minus strand of NC_060141.1, from coordinate 802,711,038 downwards.
AGTCAGTATTGATATCCTTTCTGACCTGCTCTTCATTTCAGTTTTCGCATCCTCGTATCTCTTGTCAACTATGAACCCTGTACCAAAGCATCTAGGTGCATGTCTTTCCTTTCCCACTTTAACTCCTGGTTTCCCCTTCAGTATTATGAAGCCTTCTGAATCCACTGTGTCTTCGTCAGTGTATCTTGTTTCTTGAATCGCTAGTATTCCAATGCTTCTCTCTTTCATCTCATCTATTACCTGTTTACGTTTACCAGTCTTAATCATTGTCTGTACATTTTTGGTTCCAATTCTGAAAGTCTTTTTAGTTTTTACTATTAAAAACAGTCTTGATAACGATTTATATATCAAGGTGACCGGTTTCAACCACTACTGTTGTCATCTTCAGGCCATTGAGTAGGAACCTCTTTCTGTTGGAGAATCACTAGACGTTTATCACTGCCCCTCCCATAATGTATTCAAAAGTAATTCTTTTTAGTTTTAATCTTCTTTGAGGTTCTTGGGAACTCCGACTCTTCATTGGACAAATATATTATACTAGAACTGACATGTGATTACATTTTCACGCAATTTGGGTGCATAGATCCTGAGAAATCAGTATCCAGAACAACCACCTCTGGCCGTAATAACGGCCTTGATACAACTGGGCTTTAAGTCAAACAAAGTTTGGATGGCGTGTAAAGGTACAGCTGCCCATGCAGCTTCAACACGATACCACAGTTCATCAAGAGTAGTGACTGACGTATTGTGACGAGCCAGTTGCTCGGCCACCACTGACCAGATGTTTTCAGTTGGTGAGAGATCTGGAAAATGTGCTGGCCAGGGCAGCACTCGAACATGCGGTCGCGCATTATCCTGCTGAAATGTAGGTTTTCGCAGTGATCGAATATAGGGTAGAGCCACGGGCCGTAACACATCTGAAATGTAACGTCCACTGTTCAAAGTGCCGTCAATGCGAACAAGAGGTGACCGAGAAGTGTAACCAATGGCACCCCATACCATCACGATACCATGGCGATGACGAATACACGCTTCCAATGTGCGTTCACCGCGATGTCGCCAAACACAGATGCGATCATCATGATGCTGTAAGCAGAACCCGGATTCATCCGAAAAAATTACGTTTCGCCATTCGTGCACCCAGGTTCGTCATTGAGAACAACATCGCAGGCGTTTCTGTCTGTGATGCAGCGTCAAGGGTAACCGCAGCCATGGTCTCCGATCTGATAGTCCATGCTGCTGCAAACGTCGTAGTGCTGTTCGTGCAGGTGGTTGTTGTCTTGCAAACGTCCCCATCCGTTGACTCAGGGATCGAGACGTGGCTGCACGATCCGTTACAGCCATTCAGATAAGATGCCTGTCATCTCGACTGCTAGTGATACGAGGCCATTGGGATCCAGCACGGCGTTCCGTGTTACGCTCCTGAAACCACCGATTCCATATTCTGGTAACAGTCATTGTATCTCGACCAACGCGAGCAGCAATGTCGCGATGCGATAAACCGCAATCGCGATAGGCTACAATCCGTTCTTTATCAAAGTCGGAAACGTGATGGTACGCATTTCTCCTCCTTACACAAGGCATCACAACAACGTTTCAGCAGGCGCCGGTCAACTGCTGTTTGTGTATGAGAAATCGGTTGGAAACTTTCCTCATGTCAGCACTTTGTAGGTGTCGCCACTGGCGCCAATCTTGAGTGAATGCTCTGAAAAGCTAATCATTTGCATATCACAGCATCTTCTTCTTGTCGGTTAAATTTCGCGTCTGTAGCGCGTCATCTTCGTGGTGTAGCAATTTTAATGGCCAGTAGTGTAAATTCCTCAATGCCTACACACTAGAAATCTGCAATTATATCCCCAGTGCCCGCATCCCTCAGCTTATGTCCCACAGAGGCTCTGTCCTTATCCAATTCCCTTCTCTCTCTCTTTCCACACTGACCTCTTCCAGAAACTTGCCCATATCATCTTTAGCCCACATGTCTCTCACATATTTACTTACCGCCTCCTCTTCCTGTCAATCCTAACTCCCTCATCGTTCACAAACCCTCACTGTTGTGATTGCAATGCTCAGCTCTGTGGTAATGAAGGTGAAGTTATTGGCAGAACTGAATGCCCACCCTGTCCTGGAAATCTGCTCAGCCCGATGTATCTATTACAGCTCCTGCCCTACCTTTCTAGCACATGTGTTCACGGCGTCCGCCTCCTCCATACATCACCTTCTCACTCAGGGAGCTTTGACTTTCAATTGTCGCCACCCCATTGATCCCTTCCATTCTCCCCCTCAATGCTATCTCCGCCAATGCTGTCTCCTCTACAATGCCCACCTCAAGCAAAGCTACAACCCCCCCACCCCCACCTGGCCCTACTGTAAAGCTTCCCACTTCCTGAAAAAATGTCCTAACCTCGCCTCCCCTCCTTCGTGCAACACCTTCAACGAATCGCACCCTATCTACTCCTCCAAATGCAACGTCAAACCCCTTCCCACCAGCCCCAAACTAACTGATCCCATTCACGCCATCGATCAGCCCATCCAATTCATCAATTCCGTCTGCCCATTCCAGATGGTTGACAACATCATCTGTTTCCTGACCATCATACTCCAGAATATCCACCCCTTCCAACGCCCCCACGCCCTCTAGCACATCTCCTTTGCCACCTGTTCCATCTTTCATCTCAATACCTACACTACATACTCCAACAACCAGGCCCACTCTTCCCTCTGCCCACTCTCCCCCTTAGCCCCTGGCGTGCCACCAGAATCGTCTCCTATACATCAACATTTGCTCCCTCCATGCCAACAAATATCTCTTCATGTGTATCATGTCCCATCACCAGGTCAACTCCTTCGTCCTTTACTGAAACCTTCCTCCAACATCATCATGTTGTCCACACCTCTCTTTACCTCCTTCACTGCACTGACAATCCCCATTTGCTGGAGGGAGGTGGGGTCACCACTGGCCACCTGAAGCATATCTCTATGTCCCTGACCTGCCACAACTGCAGTTCAATGACAACTGAACACCACATCCTCAGCAGCATCTTTCTTCCCCACCCTTCCCCCATCATCACCTGTGCCACTATGTACGTCTGATCCACAGCTCCTCTTCCCTATGAATTTATCTCCCATGTTGGCCACACCTTCTCCAACTATTATTACCACATACCTCAACATAGTCAGCTGTGACCGTGCTACTTTTGGTGGTGGCATCAGTTCCTCGCAACCCTCAATGGTGATCTTGTTCCCATCTCACAGATCACCCATCCCAAAAGTAGCTCCATCCCAGGTGTCATCATCACTTGCCCAAACCTCCTTGGTCGTATCGCCATGGATGTCCTTGACCCCTTTGGTTCCAATCACCTCCCAGTAGTTCTCAACATCTCCTCAGCACATTGCCCAAATCCAGCCCCCTGCTAGCTGTGCTGCGAAGTCCATGACTACCAATGAGCCGACTGGGATGCATACCAGGAATCCATTGCCTCACAGGTCAAAAACCACCCTCTTACCTACCACCATCCCGTTGACATCCCCCATGCCTCTCTGTTCCTTCAGTAGATCATCACTAATGCTGTGGAGGTCCATGTTCCTAACAAACTTATCCACCCTCACCACCCTACTCTTCCGCCACAGGCTGTCCTTCTCTATGAATCCCACAGACTCTACTGCTCCTTCCTCTGCATCTGTGACCAAGATACCCTCCTCTGACACTGGCAAGTACACATCTGCAACCTCTTAACAGCAAAGAAATGGCATGACTGGCGCCAGACATGTACATGACTCAACTCTGCCATTCCTATCAACTCCTCCTCCGCTTTCCACCACCTTACTGGTAGCCATCCTGCCTCACATTACACCCTTCTCCACGAAGACCACCCTTTCCATGACAACCTCAGTAAGGCTAACAATTTTGCTTCCCACCTCTCCAAGTTTTTCTCCTTCCCTGACGATCCTCGCTTTGATTACTCCCTCTTCCCCACCATCCATGAACACTGTAATGCCTCTGTTCTGCCACTCCCCCACAGTTTCCAGTATTAGGATCAGCTAGCCTCATCATACATAAACTTTCCCATTACAGCAAATGACATCAAACACATACTCCAAATGCAATGCCATCCCTCAAATGGCTCTGAGCACTATGGGACTTAACTTCTGAGGTCATCAGTCCCCTATAACTTAGAACTACTTAAACCTAACTAACCTAAGGACATCACACACACCCACGCCCGAGGCAGGATTCGAACCTCCGACCATAGCAGTCGCGCGGCTCCAGACTTTAGCGCCCAGAACCGCTCGGCCACTTTGGCTAGCATGCCACCCCTCGCCACAACAGTGTCACATACCGCCATCTCAAGAAATCCCGCCCCTCCATCCTGGCTATCGTTGCTACCTGGACAATGTCATTCTCTCCACTGGCTTGTACCCTGACATGTGTAAAACTTCCCACATCCCACACTGTTCCCTAAACCGGACAAACCACCCTCTTACACCTCTTCCTATCACCTCGCCTCCCTCACCTCCATGTTCAGTAAGGTCTTTGAGACCATCCTCACCCAATGCATTCAGCACCACCTTAACCAGCACCACCTCCTTCTCCTTACCCAGTGTGGCTTCTGATCCTCCTTCTTAGCCAATGACCAGCTCTTCAATCTTGTCAATCTTCTTTCCCTCCAACGTAACTCCCATTGTTCCTCTTTCTATGTATCCTTCGACCTCCACAATGCCTATGACCATGTTTGGCATCTCAGGCTTCTCCTTAAACTCCAGAGTTACGATCTTTGTAACAATTTTCTCTGTCTCGTTGCTTACTCCTGTCGTCCCTCTTATGTCACTATCCATGAGCGTGCCCCAAGGCTCCAACCATTTCCCTCTCCTCTATCTCCTTTATGCTGCAGATATACCCAAACCTACCCCACCTGCTCACATCTTCTACCAATTTGCTGATGACACCGTCTTCCTGGCCCTGTATCCTCCCCTTCAACAGTGCCAAAGTATACCTTTTTCCTGGTCCTGTATCGTCCCCTTCAACAGTGCAAAAGTATACTTTCAAACCCACATCAACCAGTTCACTGCCTAGTGCAACCAGTGGATTTCACATCAACCCTTCCAAGACCAATGTCATACCACCTGCACTTTTCGGCCACACGATTTTTACCATCCGGTTATGGTTGTACTGTCCACATCACTCCTACCATGATACACCTAGGCCTCACCCTCGACCATCACCTTACCTGGACTCCCCATCTTTTTATGATCCAACGCAAAGCCCACAACAGACTCCACATTCTGAAACTCTTGTCTTGCCTGACACAGAGCCTGCATGCTTCCACCGTCCTTCACACCCACAAATCCTTGATCCACCCCATACTTCGTTATACCAGCATTTTGGATGTCCTCGCGAGTCTGCTAAAACAGAGTTGTTATACATGTTTGATATTGTACCTATGTTTTTTACATACTTATAAAATAAAGGAAAATTGTAAAATTTCATTTCAAATTGTTGACACCATCCTAGGCTTACCTAAATGGTTACATTGAACGTAATTCATTGTTTTTTCGACTAATGTAGTGATTACAGTTGGTCATACTCATGTAATATTTCTCAATAAGAGTTGAAAACTGATAGTAGCTACACAGCTGCACGATCTTACACTAAGTTAACAAAAAATACCCATTTATTGTGTAATATTTCTTTCATTTGAAATTGTAACCACCAATTTTGGCTCACCTAAATGATTCTTTTATGACATTTGACTACATTTTGTGATAATTATGTACATTTATTTTGTGATGGTCGTGAACTTATTCCTTCACATTCACATTTTACTTATTGCTCATATTTATTTTACGTTTATATTGTAGCACACCAGTTAGTGCCTAAAATTGTCTTCTGTTTTGATTACTGACTGAAGACTGCCTCTGCAACGTTTTTTATGATGTTACCTAACGACGCACTTTTCATGGTGTTAGTATGAGTATCTCTTCTATAAGAGTAACAATTTTTTTGAGAAATTTGATCACACAGTGTTGACATGTATTTAATCGCAGTGTACAGTAGTCAGTAAATATACTGTCTGATTCGCATTCTTCAGTCAATGCTAGCACCACCTATTGGCCATCGTTTACCTCTTGTAAGTTCAATCGCCGCACACCGTTTGGCACTGGTTCTATTCGATAGACGATGGGACTGAAAAGTCCAGTTCATGTGCTCACTTTCGTGAACTTGTACTAAAATGTGTTTTTTATGTAAGTACGATACTATTTGGAATATCTTTGTACTGGAATACGTACTTAGATACGCAGTTATGTATATTTTCTGTCATTAATTTATTGTACAGTTCATTCCACAGCTTCAGTACGACGATAAAATATTTAAACGCATGACGCTTAATAAAGAATTGTGCGATCAGGACTTCTCTGCATTTCAAAGTTGTGCCAAATCTGAGTGGCCGCCTCCCTCTACTGTGGAAGTATTTCTACACAAAGTAATGGACAATGAACTGGGCCACACCTGTCCTTGTCTGTTTTCTAGTGTAAGGCCTTGGTCCTCTCTCTATCCACTCGGGTCCCGCCAGTAGAAACCAAACACCAAGAAGAGAAAACTTCTGCTTAGCTAAATTAATTTTGGAATGCTAAACAGCAAGATCAGTGGAAAGATTTCGGCTCAAAAACTCCTCCAGGTGTTGCAAATCTTGTTGGAAGCTAATACTATAAACTACAACGTCATCTAAGATTTAAATTTTACATCTCTGGAAACATTATCCAAATGTCTAGAGAGAACAGCAGCCCAAGTTGATAAGCCAATTAGTACACGGATAAATTCGAATAAATTCCAATCCATACTAAACGCTGTCACCTGTCTACAGTTTTGGCTAATAGGGTCTGGTGGTAAGCCTGATTAAGATCGAGAATAGAAGAAAAACGAACATCAGAAAAACAGGTGAAACAGTGGTGTAAGTTGGATAGTGGCATAGATTCACGAACAAACTTCTTATTTAATAGTCTACTCAACGTTCAGTCGATAACCGCATTCTTCAACCATTGTAACTATAATGTTAAGAGAGGGATAAGGTGATGTAGGAGACCTAATAACCCCATCACACAGCATCCGCTCCACCAGCTGACGCAATATTTTCATTTCGGGTGGTGTCAATCTATATGGGGGTTGACGCATTGAAAATCGTCAGCAAGGCAGATCCTATATTGTGTCGTGTTGGTAACACCTGATTTGTCAGTTAAGGCATCCGGGAACTCGGCCAGAAGGAGCAGCATCGCCTCAGCCTCACAATCACCAAAATGACCTGCCTTAAATTTACAATCCTGCACAGTAACGGCGTTGGTTCATTTGACAGGAAGACACTGGTACAACTTGAAGTTTTAGTTGGGGTAAAATTTAAAAGAAAATTCCTTTCTACATAATAGTGATAGAACCAATACGCTGAATTCAGTATTCAGTCGCCGCCCAAAAGATCCTTAACCCTCAGCTCACAAGGTGTGGTCTCTCAATGGCGTGAAAATTTTCGAACTCTCTCTGTAAGTTCAGCTGTGATGGAATGCTTCTATACTGTCCCCAACCCTCCATAGATTGCCAACTTTACAATGTTTTACAGTCGGTTGCGTTATTGCGTTCTTTGTTGTTGTTACACGTGTTACTGACAGGCGTTAGGGTCTCCTAGATCTCGCCTCGTGAACTAAGTGCCTGTTTTCTTCAGTACAGTGTATTACAAAATTTGGTCGCAGGAACGTGACACTTTTAATTTCCTCGAGTCTGATGAAATTGTTAGTCGGTGGATAGACAAATGTGTCATTGATACAGGTCAAGAAATAGACGAAAAAGATGATTGTAGAATAGCCAGTGATCACAATTCTGCTGTGGAACAAGAACCTCAGGAAAACTATGGCGGGGATTTGTTTCTCCAATAAAATACTTAGTGTGTCAGTTAAAGTCAAATGCAGTTCTGTAGAACCCAGCTTTTAATATCCATCGTTGGGACTGCAAGAAGGAGGCGTAGGTTATCTTTGGTCAGAATGATTCTCAACATATAGTAATAAAATGGTATTTATTAAATATGAAGATATACTCGACTTAAATGATGCTTCTCCTTGTGAAAGGTCCAGCACAATTATACGTTTGAAATTATTGCAAGTCCTGTAAAATATTAAAGTTCTGTCTCTGTGCCTCTGAGTGATGCCCATGTGGAGTCTAGAAGTGGCATATGATGCCTTTGGAGATGACGGACGAACACTGCAGCTAGTAGATTTGCCGGTAACTGGAAGCTGCACACGACGTGCGGTGCACTGAAGAGAACTGCCTGCTATGCCTGCAATAGCTTTTTCCCCCTCTTTCTGGCCTCCAGTCCCTCGGTAGGTCCCTATCAGCGGTTTTTATTCTACATGAGTGCGCCATCGTTTCCAATGTTTTTCTTTTTCTTTTCTTTTCTTAAGTGTCTCGCTCTGTGTGATTTTTACACTTTTAACTTGTACAGGGAGACACAAGAGGATAGGGGTATCGAGCCGGTGGACAGTGTACAGGGTGTGGATGTGTTCAAGGAAAAGAAGAAGGTGGGATAAGGGGATTAGGTCATAGACGATGCGTGTGGGTGACGGAAGGCGGATAGCGAAGGCGTTGCGAAATGCATGGTGTTCCAGGATTTAGAAGGCTTTATAGAGACTGGGGGGCGGGGGGAGGCGGAAATCCAAGCGACACTGGCATAACAAAGGATGGGGCGGATCGAACACTTGTAGGTGTAAAGGACGATAGAAGTATGCAGCCCCCACGTCCGGCCAGACAGGTATCTATTGTGGGCTGTGGTTGGATCATAAGGAGATAGGGAGTCCAGGTTAGGTTGCGGTCAAGACTGAGGCCAAGGTATTTTAGGGCAGAAGTGAGGTGAATAGTACGATCATAAATGGTTAGGTAGAAATCATGGAGATGGAAGGATGGGGTGGTGCAGCCAGTGATGATTGCCTGTGTCTTGGAGGGCTTGATACGAAGGAACTACTGGTTGCACCAAGTAGTGAACTGGTCAAGGTGGGTTTCGAGTGTACATTGAGACCTTTACCTTTGAAGGTTAAGATAAAGGGCCAGGAATGTGGTGTCATAAGCAAATTGGAGGAGATGAACAGGTAGGAAAGGTTTGGGCATATTGGCAATATACAGGAAATAGGGGAGAGGGGAAAGGATAGAGCCTTGGGGCACGCCAGTGGGCTAGAAAGTGCAGGAGTGGGAACTGTGGATATTGACATAGGTGGGAGGAAGGGAGAGGAAGGAAGCAACGAGACAGACGAAATTGATAGGGAGAGCATAGGTATGGAGTCTGAGCTTGGGATCCGAGGTATGGTCGTAAGCATTCTTGAGGTGAAGGGAAACAAAGGCAATGGAGCAGTGGGAGTTAAGTTGGAGGGAAGGAAGATTGGTAAGGTTAAGGTGTTGGCCATTGGCTGAGAAGGAGGGCCAGAAGCCACACTGGGTAGAGCGAAGGAGGTGGTGCTACTAGTTTAGGTGGCGATGAATCTGGCGGGAGAGGATGGACTCTAAGTCCTTACTGAACAAGAAGGTGAGGCATATGGGATAGTAGGAAAAGGCGTCAGAGGGTGATTTGTTGGGCTTAGGGAACAGTAGGACACAGTAAGTCTTCCACAGGTCAGGGTAAAGGCCAGTGGAGCGGAGGACGTTTTACAGGGTAGCAAGGGGACCAGGAAGGACGGGGGGGCTTTCTTGAGGTGGCTGTAGGTGACATCATCGTAACCAGGGGTGGTGTTGCGTTTGGAGCAGAGGCCGAGTGTAACGCCACGTGCGGTGATGGGAGTGTATATGTCTGACAGGGTAACTGATCCAAGAACTGGAAACCAGGAGCGAGCTGTGGGACAGAGATATCAGTGCATTCAAGGACGGTGGGGAAAAGGGAGTAATCAAAATGGGGATCAACAGCAATGGAGAAGACCTCAGACAGGTGGAAAGCAAAATGGTTAGCCATACTGAGGTGGTGTGATTGTCGTGGAGAACAGGGTAATGTGGGGTGCAATGGCTACCAGTAAGGCAGTGGAAGACTGAGCAGTACTTGGAGGAGTTGACATGGGGGGTGGAGTTGAGGCATGTACGTGTGTGGCGCCAGTCCCGGCGTTTCTTTGCTGTAAGAAGGTTCCACATGTATCGCTGTAATTGTCACTGGCGGAGGAGTGTATCCTTGTCACAGGTGTGGAGCAAGGAGCGGTAAAGCCTGCGGGATTCACAAAGAAGAAGTGTGGCCTGTGGAGGACGAATAGGGCGGTGAGGTTGAATGAGTTTGATAGGAACTTGGGCCTCCACAGCGTCAGTGATGGCTTTCTAGAGGAAGGAATAGGCACGGGTGATGTCAGTGGCGCGGTGAAAGGTAAGGGTGTAACTTTCGACCTGTGAGGCAATGGAGTCCCGGCTGCCACAGCTCAGTGCTTCGGTGTTTAACGAGGCATCGACCAATCTCTGTCCACACATGGCAGCTGCGGCCAGTGGCAGTCCTCGGTATAGTACCAACCCATACAGCTGGTGTACTGAGTGTGTTCCGAGAGCGAATTATCGATTGAGGTGCGCTACTCTCTGAAGTCGTGAGTATCATCACCTCAACCATTTTGTAGACTTTGTTTTTGTACCTATCGAGAAGAATTTTTACGTCCAAATTTAAGCATTGGAATTTACAGGGTGTTTCAAAAATGACCGGTATATTTGAAACGGCAATAAAAACTAAACGAGCAGCGATAGAAATACACCGTTTGTTGCAATATGCTTGGGACAACAGTACATTTTCAGGCAGACAAACTTTCGAAATTACAGTAGTTACAATTTTCAACAACAGATGGCGCTGCGGTCTGGGAAACTCTATAGTACGAAATTTTCCACATATCCACCATGCGTAGCAATAATATGGCGTAGTCTCTGAATGAAATTACCCGAAACCTTTGACAACGTGTCTGGCGGAATGGCTTCACATGCAGATGAGATGTACTGCTTCAGCTGTTCAATTGTTTCTGAATTCTGGCGGTACACATGGTCTTTCAAGTGTCCCCACAGAAAGAAGTCACAGGGGTTCATGTCTGGCGAATAGGGAGGCCAATCCACGCCGCCTCCTGTATGTTTCGGATAGCCCAAAGCAATCACACGATCATCGAAATATTCATTCAGGAAATTAAAGACATCGGCCGTGCGATGTGGCCGGGCACCATCTTGCATAAACCACGAGGTGTTCGCAGTGTCGTCTAAGGCAGTTTGTACCGCCACAAATTCACGAAGAATGTCCAGACAGCGTGATGCAGTAATCGTTTCGGATCTGAAAAATGGGCCAATGATTCCTTTGGAAGAAATGGCGGCCCAGACCAGTACTTTTTGAGGATGCAGGGACGATGGGACTGCAACATGGGGCTTTTCGGTTCCCCATATGCGCCAGTTCTGTTTATTGACGAAGCCGTCCAGGTAAAAATAAGCTTCGTCAGTAAACCAAATGCTGCCCACATGCATATCGCCGTCATCAATCCTGTGCACTATATCGTTAGCGAATGTCTCTCGTGCAGCAATGGTAGCGGCGCTGAGGGGTTGTCGCGTTTGAATTTTGTATGGATAGAGGTGTAAACTCTGGCGCATGAGACGATACGTGGACGTTGGCGTCATTTGGACCGCAGCTGCAACACGGCGAACGGAAACCCGAGGCCGCTGTTGGATCACCTGCTGCACTAGCTGCGTGTTGCCCTCTGTGGTTGCCGTACGCGGTCGCCCTACCTTTCCAGCACGTTCATCCGTCACGTTCCCAGTCCGTTGAAATTTTTCAAACAGATCCTTTATTGTATCGCTTTTCGGTCCTTTGGTTACATTAAACCTCCGTTGAAAACTTCGTCTTGTTGCAACAACACTGTGTTCCAGGCGGTGGAATTCCAACACCAGAAAAATCCTCTGTTCTAAGGAATAAACCATGTTGTCTACAGCACACTTGCACGTTGTGAACAGCACACGCTTACAGCAGAAAGACGACGTACAGAATGGCGCACCTACAGACTGCGTTGTCTTCTATATCGTTCACATCACTTGCAGCGCCATCTGTTGTTGAAAATTGTAACTACTGTAATTTCGAAAGTTTGTCCGCCTGAAAATGTACTGTTGTCTCAAGCATATTGCAACAAACGGTGTATTTCTATCGCTGCTCGTTTAGTTTTTATTGCCGTTTCAAATATAACGGTAATTTTTGAAACACCCTGTAGTTTTGTATGGAAATTTACTTGCTACAGACACGTATAAGGTTTCATAAAATTTAACTCAGTTCTCTAACAGTCCATTTATGTGTATTACTTTAAAAATTGCAAAGAAGTATGTGATTTTCTGTGATAAATAGTGAAATTCTACAGGCTTTATTTAGAGGAATAAAATAAACAAGGTGAAGTCGAACGGCACTTTAGTAATGCTTGGCAATAACGAACTAAACGGGCCGAGAAAACACTTGCAAAGAAATACTCGCCTTACAGCGACCATTCATAAGCAACACTTACCCATTGGCAGTACGACATCCCTGCAAGACCGGTTGTAGGCTAGGAAACTTACAAATGCTGCGATTACAAATATCATACTCAAGCAGTGAGAGGCTACTGCCTGAATCAGTTCCTGATTTACTACAGTGTAAACACGAGGCAAAAATGAACTGACAGAAGGTCTAATTCCGCTGTAGCATCCAATAGGAGGTTTGAATTTCAAAGCGCCCGCACGCTTCTGGCGTCAGCTGACCACACACGCGTTACATGGTGTAGGACACCGATTCACCGACTGTCTGGGATCACCGCAACGGAATGCCTGCTGGTCTTAACCAAGCCAGCATACCGACTACACTCTGCTCCCTGCCCACCGGTCGGTTTTTCTGACAATCGATCCCCACCCTCCTTCCCACTTGATATCGACATAACGAAAAGAAAAAAAAATATGTTAACCACTAGTTCGTCTAATTGCGCAAAAGTCATCGGCTTATTTCAGAGCTTTCAAGCTCAATCGATCTTCTGCCTTAACCGCTTTCCAGAATGCAGTAGCTCCAATCGCCTCCTCCTCCTCACTCACATCAAGCTCTAAATCCGTATTGGCGTTACAAACCGCTTTTACACTGAGGAGCCAAAGAAACTGGCACATCTGCCTAATATCGTGTAGGGCCTCCTCGAGCACGCAGAAGTGCCGCAACACGACGTGGCATGGACTCGACTAATGTCTGAATCAGTGCTGGGGGGAACTGACACCATCAATCTTAAAATTAAAGTTTACAACAGTCTAGATTGCAATCTTGTTAAAATATTTTTTTATTGGAGTGAGTGACCGGTTTCGACTCTATGAAAGAGTTATCTTCAGACTCTGTAATGATATATTTCCAAAGTAGTACAGACGTTATAATAAGCATATAAAATATACATATAAATAAGGTGAATAGTAATAAATTATACCCAGAGGGGTGGATGGACACTGCTCGATGAGTTCCGTCGACCCTGGACGCTCGTGTAACTGCTGACTGTGTATAAATCACCACTCACCACACAGGAACTACATACAGAAACAGAGACTAATATTGAAGCAGATTCCTAGTGTAAATGATTTCAATCCCAATCACATTGACTTCATGTTTAATAAGCTAAAGAAAAATGGCTCAAATGGCTCTGAGCACTATGGGACTCAACTGCTGTGGTCATCAGTCTCCTACAACTTAGAACTACTTAAACCTAACTAACCTAAGGACATCACACACATCCATGCCCGAGGCAGGATTCGAACCTGCGACCGTAGCAGTCGCAAATAAGATAAAAGATACACATAGTGCACCTGAATCCAGTCATCGAAATTCTCCATAATTACATACATGGGGAATATCTCCGATAAAATAAATGAATAATTTAAAAATACCGAGCTCACAATAGTATTAGTAATCAATAATCAGCTTCAAAATAGGCTCAGACACAATATTAATAAAAAAAAACAACACTAAATATCAAAATTCAAGAATGTATAAAATACAATGTGATGACTGCGAAAAACAATATATCGAACAAATTGTCCGTAACTTTGCTATTCCTTTTAAAGAACATGTTGCTGGTACCAGTCGTAGTAAATCCTTGTTTGGCCAACATTTGAATGACTGCAACCATTCCGAAGGATTAATTAATACGAATTTTAAAAATCCTTCACTCTGCCCCAAAATGACCGTTACTTAATGAATTAGAGAAAATTGAAACCTATGCACATCGTAAAAGTGAACTCCTAGCTCTACTCAATGAACAGCTAGGCTTCAGGAAAAAACATTTTTATGATCTTCTTGAAGACCTATTATAAAGAACTGCTCTTTCGTTTTCGTATTGTTGTTGTTGTGGTCTTCAGTCCTGAGACTGGTTTGATGCGGCTCTCCATGCTACTCCATCCTGTGCAAGCTTCTTCATCTCCCAGTACTTACGGCAATCTACGTCCTTCTGAATCTGCTTAGTGTATTCATCTCTTGGTCTCCGTCTATGATTTTTACCCTCCACGCTGCCCTCCAATGCTAAATTTGTGATCCCTTGATGCCTCAGAACATGTCCTACCAACCGGTCCCTTGTTCTTGTCAAGTTGTGCCACAAACTCCTCTTCTCCCAATTCTATTCAGTATCTCCTCATGTTATCTACCCATCTAATCTTCAGCATTCTTCTGTAGCACCACATTTCGATAGCTTCTGTTCTCTTCTTGTCCAAACTATTTATCGTCCATGTTTCACTGCTGACTTTTGTTTTATCATTACTATTTTACAGCTACGTTTATAACTATGTGAATCTCATTTTTATAATGGTTCTTATTTTAAAAACCACAACGCAACAACATGTAAACTGTCACTTAACACTTTTCTAATTTTTTATTTTGTTATCCATATTTTACCATCAAAGGATGCTATTCGTCGCTTATTTTTGATGTCCGCTTTGTACTTTGCCATAGCGAAATCAGGCACCTGGTTCCCACCGATCACCATACACTTTCATTAGCATCCTGTTGCCAATATTGGAACCTATACTATGTCCAACCTGACATAGACAATTTCTTGTGAAGAGATTTTAGAAAAAAATCGTAATTTTAAGCTGATTATAAACCTATAATTTTATCCTTTTATGACGTATAATTTTGTCATTATGACGTATACTACGCTAATACTGACAAAAGGCGTCAAATTCCGGCAATTATAACCTTGTTACAGCACCACAGATTGTCGCAGTGAGAATAAGACGCTATTTACATGGCAACCGTCAACATATCTACGCAAACACTGTTTTAGTGGTCGAATTGTCAACTCTTGAGATATCTTTCGCAGTACCCAATCATCACTGATCATCTGATGCCTGCCTCACCGGGCTAGAACGCCGTTTCCAAGGCAACTAACGATGCACTTTAGTAACAATGTTCCGCTGTTACTACAGAAATGTTGGTGTGGTTCCGCCATAGTACAGTTATTTTCCATGGCGCTGACATGAGAAGAGAGCAAAATTCCACGTAAGCGCTGGGGCAACGACAATATTTGACGCGGATTTTGTAGTTCTGAGTTTAGAGGGCAGCATACTCTAAGCCTTATTTCATACCAATGAACCATTTTAGTAGCATAATTTCTATTAACTGACGATTAATGGTCGATAATTGACATTACGATGTACTCCAACTGTAATTGTTCCTTTGTAGTTACGTATTAAGTTACGTAATCATGAACGTGTTTTCTGATTGGCTACTTATGATGTCATACTTAGAACTATGTGTGTGTCCACCCCTATTAAGACCCGTTCCCTCCATGCACAGTCAGCAGTTACACGAGGGTCGAGGGATGACAGAACATATCGGGCAGTGTCCATCCAGCGCTCTGGATATAATTTATTATTATTTATGTTGTTTTTATATACATTTTTATATGCTTATTATAACGTCTGTACTGCTTTGACAATATAACTTTACAGAGTCTGAAGATGACTCTTTCTTAGAGTCGAAACTGGCTACACACTCCAATAAAAAAATATATTTTAACAAGATTGCGATCAAGACTGTTGTAAATTTTAATTTTAACTACTTTTAAGATCGCTGACTATGTTTTCAAAAATTTTACCATGAATCTTGCAGGGCTGTCCATAAATCCGTAAGAGTAAGAGGGGATGGAGACCTCCTCTGAACAGCACTTTGCAAGTATCCCAGATGTGCTCAATAATGATCTTGTCTGCGGAGTCTGGGGGCCAGTAGAAGTGTTTAAACTCGGAACACTGTTCCTGGAGCCACTCTGTAGAAATTCTGGAGATGTGGAATGTCGCATGGTCCTGTTGGATTTGAAGAAGTCCGTCGGGATGCAAACTGGACACGAATTGATGCAGGTGATCGGACAGAATGTTTACGTACGTTCCACCAATCAGAGAGGTATCTTGACCTCTCAGATGTCCCACATCACTCAAACTGCAGACGCCCCACACTATTACAAACCCTCCAGTAGCCTGAACTGTGGTGTCACCGCCAGACACCACACTTGCCTTTAAATCGGCCGCAGTCCATTAGTATACGTCGGACCCGCGTGTCGCCACTATCAGTGATTGCAGACCGATCGCGGCCACACGGCAGGTCTAGAGAGACTTCCTAGCACTCGCCCCAGTTGTACAGCCGACTTTGCTAGCGATGGTTCACTGACAAAATACGCTCTCATTTGCCGAGACGATAGTTAGCATAGCCTTCAGCTACGTCATTTGCTACGACCTAGCAAGGCGCCATTATCAGTTGCTATTGATATTGTAAAGAATGTACAGACAAGAGCTACGTTCAACATTAATGGAGTAAAGTTAAGTATTCCACCAGCTACATCCTTTTTTTCTAGTCTAACTTCCTTGTCCTGTTCCAGACCTCACGCCAGCCTGCGTGAGCTAAAACGCGTGCCTTTCGGCTTCCTCTTACATTAGTGGGTTGGCCCTCTTGCCAATCCACAACATGAACAGTCCCCTGCTGACATGCAGGGTCCATGGATTCATGAGGTTGTGTCCATACCTGTACACGTCCATTTGCTCGATGAAATTTGTAACGAGTATAGTTCGATTAGGCAACATTTTTCCAGTCATCAACACCCAATGTTATTGTTGATGGGCCCAGGTGAGACGTCATCAAGGTAGACGAGTGGACCTTCGGCGCCGAAAGCCCATATCGATGATGTTTCGTTGAGTGGTTCGCACTTCGTGATGGCCTAGCACTGAAATCTGCAGCAACATGCGGAAGGGCTGCACTTCTGTCACGTTGAACGATTCTCTTCAGTCGTCGTTCGTCCCATTCTTGCAAGATCTTTTTCCAGCCACAGCGATAACGGATATTTGATATTTCACTGCATTCCTGATATTCACGGTACCCTCGTGAAATGGTCGTACGGGAAAATCCTCACTTTGTAGTTACCTCGGAGATGCTGTGTCCCATCGCTCGTGCGCCAACTATAATACCACGTTCAAACTCACTTAAATCTTGATAACCTGCCATCGTAGCAGCAGTAACAGATCTAACAACTGCGCTGGACACTTATTGTCATATATAGCGTTGCCGACCACAGCGCAGTATTGTGCCTGTTTATATATCTCTGTAATTGAGTACACATGCCTATACGAGTTTCTTTGCCGCTTCAGTGTGTGACATTCCCTGAGAGTGTTGCCACCAATAGGTCGCTATAATGCAGCACAGCATATCGCAATGGTGGATGGAACACACTATATGCAGTAGCCTGGGGCATAAAGAAAAATCAGCAGGAGCTAAACACAGCCTCGACGAGGGGCGTAGGTTCGAGTTTGAGAAATCAGATATGTTGTGTTGAGTTAGTGGATTTTGGGAGAGCATCATTAAAGAATTTCGTGAAATATGACTTCAGAACCGTCTCGTCAATAGGCGAGCGCTATCACCTAACTTCGGTATGCAACCCTGTGCTGGCACCATCACGTCAAGAATGCATGCAGCAGTTGACGCTCGTCGAGTGTGGGCGTGACTGAACGCACAGAGGGCCGAATGGCGGGCCGCGCACCCCACCACGCGCCACACCTGGGGAGAGTCGGCCACCTCCCGGGAATACACAGCATGTAAGGGCTGTAAGAGCAGCCTAGGGGTAGCGTCTTTGATTCATAATCAAAACGTCTTCGGCCCTGGATTCGATCCCCGCCACTGCCTAAATTTTGATAAACAATCAGCATTGGCGGCCGAAGACTTCCGGCATAAGAAGTCAGCCTCATTCTGCCAACGGCCTTGTCAAAGAGGGCGGAGGAGCGGATAGAGGTTCAGGGCACTCTCTTGTCCTAGGGGTGTGAAATTGCCCCTAAAGGCGGAAGAATCAGCAATGATCAACGGCATGGGGATGCAGAAGGCAATGGAAACCACTGCATTAAAGACACGTGGCCTGTAATTGAAGAAGTGTTATGATGATCTCTCCATTGGCGAAAGATTCCGGAATAGTCCCCCATTCGGATCTCTGGGAGGGGACTGCCAAGGGGGAGGTTACTTTGAGAAAAAGATTGAATAATCAACGAAAGGACAACGTTCTACGAGTCGGGGCGTGGAATGTCAGAAGCTTGAACGTGGTAGGGAAACTAGAAAATCTGTAAAGGGAAATGCAAAGGCTCAATCTAGATATAGTAGGGGTCAGCGAAGTGAAGTGGAAGGAAGACAAGGATTTCTGGTCAGATGAGTATCGGGTAATATCAACAGCAGCAGAAAATGGTGTAACAGGTGTAGGATTCGTTATGAATAGGAAGGTAGGGCAGAGGGTGTGTTACTGTGAAAATTTCAGTGACCGGGTTATTCTAATCAGAATCGACAGCAGACCAACACCTACAACGGTAGTTCAGGTATACATGCCGACGTCGCAAGCTGAAGATGAACAGATAGAGAAAGTGTATGAGGATATTGAAAGGGTAATGTAGTATGTAAAGGGGGACGACAATCTAATAGTCATGGGCGACTGGAATGCAGTTGTAGGGGAAGGAGTAGAAGAAAAGGTTACAGGAGAATATGGGCTTGGGACAAGGAACGAAAGAGGAGAAAGACTAATTGAGTTCTGTAACAAGTTTCAGCTAGTAATAGCGAATACCCTGTTCAAGAATCACAAGAGGAGGAGGTATACTTGGAAAAGGCCGAGAGATACGGTAAGATTTCAATTACATTGTAGACTTAGAGAAAGCTTTTGACAATGTTGACTGGAATACTCTCTTTCACATACTAATGGTGGCAGGGGTAAAATACAGGGAGCGAAAGGCTATTTACAATTTGTACAGAAACCAGATGGCAGTTATAAGAGTCGAGGGGCATGAAAGGGAAGCAGTGGTTGGGAAACGAGTGAGACAGGGTTGTAGCCTCGCCCCGATGTTGTTCAATCTGTATATTGAGCAAGCAGTAAAGGAAACAAAAGAAAAATTCGGAGTAGGTTTTAGAATTCATGGAGAAGAAATAAAAACTTTGAGGTTCGCCGATGACATTGTAATTCTATCAGAGACAGCAAAGGACTTGGAAGAGCAGTTGAACGGAATAGACAGTGTCTTGAAAGGAGGATATAAGATGAACATCAACAAAAGCAAAACAAGGATAATGGAATGTAGTCTAATTAAGTCGGGTGATGCTGAGGGAATTAGATTAGGAAATGAGTCACTTAAAGTAGTAAAGGAGTTTTGCTATTTGGGGAGCAAAATAACTGATGATGGTCGAAGTAAACAGGATATAAAATGTAGACTGGCAATGGCAAGGAAAGCGTTTCTGAAGAAGAGAAATTTGTTAACATCGAGTATAGATTTAAGTGTCACAGAGTCATTTCTGAAAGTATTTGTATGGAGTGTAGCCATGTATGGAAGTGAAACATGGACGATAAATAGTTTGGACAAGAAGAGAATAGAAGCTTTCGAAATGTGGTGCTACAGAAGAATGCTGAAGATTA
The DNA here is from genome assembly GCF_021461385.2 of Schistocerca piceifrons. NCBI lineage: Eukaryota > Metazoa > Arthropoda > Insecta > Orthoptera > Acrididae > Schistocerca > Schistocerca piceifrons. Next base: position 802,691,124 of record NC_060141.1, on the reverse strand, counting down.
GATGGGTAGATCACATAACTAATGAGGAAGTATTGAATAGGATTGGGGAGAAGAGAAGTTTGTGGCACAACTTGACCAGAAGAAGGGATTGGTTGGTAGGACATGTTCTGAGGCATCAAGGGATCACCAATTTGGTATTGGAGGGCAGCGTGGAGGGTAAAAATCGTAGAGGGAGACCAAGAGATGAATACGCTAAGCAGATTCAGAAGGATGTAGGTTGCAGTAGGTACTGGGAGATGAAAAAGCTTGCACAGGATAGAGTAGCATGGAGAGCTGCATCAAACCAGTCTCAGGACTGAAGACCACAACAACAACAACATGGTCAGACAGAGATTCCGAAATCAGATACTGGACTGTAAGGTGTACCCAGGAGCAGATATAGACTCAGATCACACTATAGTAGTGATGAAGAGTAGGCTGAAGTTCAAGACATTAGTCAGGAAGAATCAATACGCAAAGAAGTGGGATGCGGAAGTACTAAGGAATGACGAGATACTCTAACGCTATAGATACAGCAATAAGGAATAGCGCAGTAGGCAGTACAGTTGAAGAGGAATGGACATCTCTAAAAAGGGCCATCACAGAAGTTGGGAAGGAAAACATAGGTACAAAGAAGGTAGCTGTGAAGAAACCAAGGGTAACAGAAGAAATACTTCAGTTGATTGATGAAAGGAGGAAGTAGAAACACGTTCCGGGAAAATCAGGAATACAGAAATACAAGTCGCTGAGGAATGAAATAAATAGGAAGTGCAGGGAAGCTAAGACGAAATGGCTGCAGGAAAAATGTGAAGACATCGAAAAATATACGATTGTTGGAAGTACAGACTCAGCATACAGGAAAGTCAAAACAATCTTTGGTGACATCAAAAGCAACGGTGGTACCATTAAGAGTGCAACGGGAATTCCACTGTTAAATGCAGAGGAGAGAGTAGATAGGTGGAAAGAATACATTGAAAGCCTCTATGAGGGTGAAGATTTGCCTGATGTGATAGAAGAAGAAACAGGAGCCGATTTAGAAGAGATATTGGATCCAGTATTAGAATCGGAATTTAAAAGAGCTTTGGAGGACTTACGGTCAAATAAGGCAGAAGGGATAGATAACATTCCATCAGAATTTCTAAAATCATTGGGGGAAGTGGCAACAAAACGACTATTCACGTTGGTGTGTAGAATATATGAGTCTGGCGACTTACCAGCTGACTTTCGGAATAGCATCATCCACACAATTCCGAAGACGGCAAGAGCTGACAAGTGCGAGAATTATCGCACAATCAGCTTAACATCTCATGCATCGAATCTGCTTACAAGAATAATATACAGAAGAATGGAAAAGAAAATTGAGAATGCGCTAGGTAACGATCAGTTTGGCTTTAGGAAAAGTAAAGGCACGAGAGAGGCAATTCTGACATTACGGCTAATAATGGAAGCAAGGCTAAAGAAAAATCAAGACACTTTCATAGGATTTGTCGACCTGGAAAAAGCGTTCGACAATATAAAATGGTGCAAGCTGTTCGAGATTCTGAAAAAAGTAGGGGTAAGCTATGGGGAGAGACGGGTCATATACAATATGTACAACAAGCAAGAGGGAATAATAAGAGTGGACGATCAAGAACGAAGTGCTCGTATTAAGAAGTGTGTAAGACAAGGCTGTAGCCTCTCGACCCTACTCTTCAATCTGTACATCGAGGAAGCAATGATGGAAATAAAAGAAAGGTTCAGGAGTGGAATTAAAATACAAGGTGAAAGGATATCAATGATACGATTCGCTGATGACATTGCTATCCTGAGTGAAAGTGAAGAAGAATTAAATGATCTGCTGAACGGAAGGAACAGTGTAATGAGTACACAGTATGGTTTGAGAGTAAATCGGAGAAAGACGAAGGTAATGAGAAGTAGTAGAAATGAGAACAGCGAGAAACTTAACATCAGGATTGATGGTCACGAAGGCAATGAAGTTAAGGAATTCTGCTACCTAGGCAGTAAAATAACCAATGACGGACGGAGCAAGGAGGACATCAAAAGCAGACTCGCTATGGCAAAAAAGGCATTTCTGGCCAAGAGAAGTCTACTAATATCAAATACCGGCCTTAATTTGAGGAAGAAATTTCTGAGGATGTACGTCTGGAGTACAGCATTGTACGGTAGTGAAACATGGACTGTGGGAGAACCGGAACAGAAGAGAATCGAAGAATTTGAGATGTGGTGCTATAGACGAATGTTGAAAATTAGGTGGACTGATATGGTAAGAAATGAGGAGGTTCTACGCAGAATCGGAGAGGAAAGGAATATGTGGAAAACACTGATAAGGAGAAGGGACAGGATGATAGGACATCTGCTAAGACATGAGGGAATGACTTCCATGGTACTAGAGGGAGCTGTAGAGGGCAAAAACTGTAGAGGAAGACAGAGATTGGGATACGTCAAGCAAATAATTGAGGACGTAGGTTGCAAGTCCTACTCTGAGATGAAGAGGTTACCACAGGAAAGGAATTCGTGGCGGGCCGCATCAAACCAGTCAGTAGACTGATGACCAAAAAAAAAGTGCAGATGTCCCTATTCTTGACTGAGAACGGTGTATTGAACGACATTAAGTGAGTACCCAGTCGCTTGCAGTCTCATAACTGCAGCTGTCACAAGTCGTATGGTTGTAGTTTGGTTAATCTCTCCTAGTAAGTGTGGCAAGAGCAAGCAGTTGATGCTTATTTATCACTGGACAGCAGCAGGTCAGATGATGAAATGTGGACTCGAGGACGCAAAACGGTTAGTATATACTTTAAGGAACCATTTGCACTCGAGCACAGACAATATTTAATGTACTTAACTTAGATTATATGTATCGATTTTTTAAGACAAGAGAATGCAAAATAAAGCAATTAACACCGCCCTCTTGTCACAGCCAGTAGGCATCAGCACACTCTCATGTCATTCGTTGTCCTAGAAGGACTTAATATTTTGTACGGCTCCACAGTTAGCCATATTGATATTTGTTAGCAGAAAAGAGGCGCAGAATTAATAAGTCGCTCTCATTTGTGAATGATCTGCTATTATTTATCTAGAATTTTACGTAAGTGTAATTTATATCGTAATGTATATGTTGAAATGAATATATGTTTATTTAATCTTATGCTTTGCTTTGTTTTAGTAGTTTTAGTCACTCCATTTTCATGATTGAAGCTGAGGTCAGATATGAGACTTTGTCTACAAAAAAAAAAAAAAAAAAAAAAAAAAATTGCATAATGAGCCCTGGCTACGTTCCGTACATCTTCGGACGTGCGAAGCTCGATAAATTCATGGCGTAAAACTTTAATCTCTCAATTACTTACTTATCCAAACTAACAATTACTATTATTACAAATTATTATTATTTTATTTTATATTTTTTATTTGTTACACTGGCGTCCGTGACAGGACTCATTATTGTATCTGTACTACAACTAATTGTTCTTTTTCATGTACATCCTGACAGGCAACAACCTATGTGATGAGAATATTGAAGAAAACGAATAAAATCTGGAGACAATTTGGACTGGAAATGCAATCTTCGCATCAAGACGATATGTACGGTAAGACGCAGCACTCGCACATTCACAATTGATTCCAAGCACATTTTTCATTCAAAATTATTTTTCTCAGCATTAAATTCAATATTCAGTTTCCATTCAGTAATTTTTTCCAAATTCCGCGAAATCTCATTTTTCAGACGAATTACATTCCGATCTAACAATATGCAAGTTACATTGCACAATATGGCCGACATTGTGCAAGATTCAAGCAACATGGATAGTCACCATTAACACGTTTGCTTCTTTCGATCTTTAAAGTCATCTCTCAATCATTCTCAGTCATTTAAACACACACATAGGCAGTACATTTTCACACTACGCGCTTAAACAATTTTTTTCTTGCACACAATTTATTCACGATATGGTAAAAACTCGACACCAGTACACAATGGAACAACAATCAAGTAATGCAAACATGCATACACAGACACATTCAGACACAGAAATTAATACAGACACGCAAACGCATCAAAATAACCTGCTACACATATACACAAACGCCGAAAGGAGCAACTCCGAACCAAACCTGAGAGACCACGTCACGTCTAATGACGCGGCGGGGGCAAGTTCATTTTGCAATCAAAATTTTGCCGCTATACTGAATTCAATTTTGGAAGGCATAATCCAATATTAAGCAAGATAATGACGAAAAATTCTCACAATTAATGACAGACAATGCAGCCTTCAGAAATGACATAAAATCAGACTTCGCCACACTGACTCAAAAGGCAGGTGAAATTAATACACGTCTTTCCAAACAGGTCGACGATCTTACGGAAAAATTCGAAAATTTAGAGTTACGACAAAGCGACAATGCCAATCACATCCATGACTTGACAAAAACCTGTGAAACTATTAATTGCAAATTAGAATCAAACACGCACGCATGTGACGAAATTAATTTAAAGGTGAATACAATAGAAACAAACGTAGCTGACATTCACAAACAGATTCACACAGCAATACAGAGAGAGGCTGAACCCCATTTCTCTCGCATTAATTCACAATTTAAAGAATGGACAGCACACAAAGACCAAATTTTTGAAGAATGTATACAAAACAAATTGCCACATATTGTGCACGATTCTGTAGTGGAATACATGAACATTAGGCAAGTAATCGATGACGATATGCAAACAAAGACAACTCAATGCCAAGCACAACAGAATAGTACACCCACTACACATTTTTACACATGCAGAAGAAAATCACGAATTTCAACACTCAAATACACAATACACTGACACGCATAGCAACAGATACCCATCACCCGAAATACAATACAATTATCATTCTGACGAAGAACCATGTACACACAGGGAAGAATTCAATGATTACACGGAAAGAAGCAGACGAACACGTAACAAAGAAGAAGAAAGTCTATTCAAGCACCGTAAATTCCAACCTTTTATACCAGGCAAAAACGCGGTACACCCTATCATCTTCTTAAAAGCTTTTAGGAACGCATTCCCACGTTCGTGGAGCGACCACAAACGCATTGCGTACGTTGTGGATTACATTCAAGGGCACGCTGCTGTCTGGGCTTACCATGAAAGCGACAGATGTGTAACATACGACCAGTTTGAACGAGCCTTCTTGAATAAGTTTTGGTCACCCACTGTGCAGGAACGCATCCGCAAAAAAGTCACTGAACCCGAACACTTCAATCCTAAAAACGGCAACCTGCGCAGATGTTTCGAGAAGTACCTAAACATGACACACTTCCTTAATGAACCAGTGAAACCAAAAGATGTGATCCGATCACTGAAAGCAAGACTTCCTTTTAATATTAAAGAGAAATTACTGTACTTACCGGACGACGATCCCGAATATTTTATGGAAAAGTTAGATGCTGTTGATTTACTATATGAAGAACAAGAACCAACACACAACTCACGCAGTAGGAATCAACATGTCTACATTGCTACATTACCAAACACGCAGCAAAATTCACAACACACAGTAAACATGCAAAACAATCACCACAACTCACAGCTGCACAAAAACTACAACTGCAAATATACACAGGGAGATAACCCGTACAAAAAACGAAGAAACGACAATTTTAATTCAAGAAGGAATAATGGAAACAACGGGCACAAAGCCAAACAGAAACACTGGCAAAGAAACAACAACACAGATTACACAAGAAATGGAACACTTACACCGCATTTTAACCAGAACAACAACCAGTATTATGTGAGACAGTGGCAAACACCGCAACCGCCACCACAAAATCATATTCAGATGCCACAAGGGAATTTTGCACAAACAAGCAACACAAACCAACAAGTGACTTCAGCCAACCGAAAACAGACAGGCGATTGGCAAAGACAATATCCTAATGTAAATATTATTGAGGTAGCTAATGAAACTACAACTACACTTGCCAATGACCAGACAAACCAGGTAAACTAGAACCAGTCATTACTGAGCCCCAGGTCGTGACTGAGGAACATTTGGGGGGCAACTTCAATTTAGAAACTATGTTTGAATACACACTTGCTAGTGAAACTGTGAAACAAGAAAAATTAACATTTACACAACAAGAGTTGCCTACACTATTCTTAAGATATAATGAAAGTGGAAACTTAGCTGATGATCTGACAAATGACAACACACAATGTCACAATGTAAAGAAAAGATTTGTACTGTCTTCCACCTCAGGCATTGTAGGAGGTATACCTACTAACATAATTATTGATACAGGAGCTGCTGTCAGTGTGATTTCTCACAATTTTTATACTACGATGAAGAAAACTTCTAAGATACCAGAGTTCCCAGTTCAAAACTGCTTAATATTGACTGCATTAGGTAACAAGTCAAGTAGAGTTAATAAGCAGGTATTTGTGACTGTTAATATGGGAAATGGAATCGTACAATGGCCTTTCCTAGTTGTCCAAAGCCTTGCTGCCAATTGTATATTGGGCATTGATTTTCTTTGCGAGAAGGACTGTACTATAGACTTCTCCAAAGGCATTTTTTATTTTAAGTATGAAGGCAGAGATATAGTTTTGAACTTGGGCACTCGACTAGTAGATCATAACAAGCACTGTTCTGCAGTCGGAAATTGTAACTTAAACGTGTCGTCACAACTAAAAAAATGTGTATGTTAAGGAATACTCAAGATATCAGTATGAAATTTTGGAATAAGTTTGTGTATTATATCTAAATGTTAAAAAATTACCATAAAGATGTATTAAAATCTTCCAAATGAAATAAAAATTACAAGTAGTTGTTGGGTTTTTGTTTTGTTTAGTTTTACAAAAACTGCAATATCTAGAGTCTCAGACCTGATAGAAAGCTTAAATTTGTTTTAAAATACTCTTAATTGTATAGGCTATTAGATAAATGAAAAAATATTTTGGCTTTTTAACCTGTTCAATAGTTATCTAATTTTTTAAATAATATTAACTATATTTTAAAAATAAAAAGTACCAAGTGACTTAGACACCAAAAATAGGTTTTGTCTTCTTGGAGTAACTATGTATGCTTGGATTTTGTTTTGTTATTCCTGTGTTTTGAAGTAAAAAATTATTACAGTGTTAAATAGTGCTTGGATAGTATTTTATTAAGTTTATTCGAACTTTCAGTAAATACTGTTACTTAGTTTACAGAGATCCTTTTCCAATATCCTATAAAAGTAACCAGAACAGTAATCAGACCAAAAGTGAAATCAGTATGTCAGATATTCAAACCTGTAGTGTAGGGTTATTTAAAGAATCTGACTGTTTCCAAACAACCTACACAACTTCTAAAAAGTTACATCCGGTACCTGAATTGAGTGAGGAAGAAAAAAATTTGATCCATTTACTATCTGGAATTAATCTGTGTGAATTTAAGAATATATGTTCACACCACAGCTACTACTTTTTAAATGTTTTTGAAAAGTATCAAACAACATGTGTAGACCCACTAAAAAAACACACAAACAGCCCATCAAAAGTCGTTGAGAAGTGTAAGCTTGGATCTTTCTAAACAATTACTGACAAAAAATTGTAGCATAAAACCTGGACAAAAGCTTTGCTCAACATGCGGTAACTTTTGTGAGGAAAAATTAAGAGTTGAAGTCAATGAAAGTGAAACAGATGATGAAGTCATGGTTGAATTAGAATCATTGGAATCCAGAAATGAATCCCTCATACAAACAAACATTGCTCTTGATAATTTAGGTTTAACACCGATAAAGCTTCTTGGCTTGTCAGAACAAAGTAAAGGGTCTTATTTTAAAAGGAAGGTTAGTAGTATTGAAAAGACTGCAAAAAAGGCGGTTTCAAAAGCATTAAAATATGATGCACCAAGTTCTGATGATGACGAAGAAGATACAAGTGTGGTTGAGAAAGCAAAAGATTTTGATGTAATGATTTCTCTTATGAAAGAGAAGATGTCATCTGTTGGAGGTCTAGAAAAATCCAGATTCTGACCTTCGCTCCAGATTCTTGGAGTCGAAAATAAGTGATGAAAGAATTTAATGTAAGTGAGTACATGTTGCGACAAGCTAGAAAGCTAAAATCTGAAAAGGGTATTTTGGAAACTCCTGGTCCAAAAAAAGGTAAAACTCTTTCTGAAAATACAGTAAGACTTGTAACAGATTTTAATGAAAAGGATGAAAGTTCCAGAGTGCTACCTGGAACAAAAGACAAAGTAAGTGTTCAAAAAATGTGTACATGCAAAAAAGACTCATTTTGTGTAACTTGAGAGAACTCTATTATTCTTTCAAATGGGATAATCGCGAGGTAGAAGTAGAATTTTCAAAATTTTGTTTCTTGAAACCTAAATGGTGTATCCTTGCTGGTGCTGCAGGCACACACACTGTATGTGTATGCAGTATCCACCAGAATGTTAAACTATTATTGGATGCTGTGAAAATTGAAGAATCTTATAAAGACCTAATTAAGATGCTTGTGTGCAACACGGGAAAACCAAAACTGCATGCTACATCATTGGGACAGCTGTCCTGCAAATGCTGCACTAACTGAGTACTTAATTGAAAAACTAAGTGAAGATTATGATTTAGAAGAAGAAATTGTAATCAGTCAGTGTGTTAACACAGACAGGGCAGAAATGATCAAACAGTCTATCAGTGTTGAAGACTACATTTCTTTATTGGTTAGGTCATTGGAAAAGCTCACCCCATACTCGTTTATAGCAAAATCCCAATCAGCAGCCTTTAAAAGATTGAAAGAAGACCCACCACCCAAAACAGCAATTATTGTGATGGATTTCATTGAAAATTATTCCTTTGTTATATAAAATGAGATCCAAAGTTACCACTGGAAGAGGTGGTTGTACTCTACACCCAGTTGGAGTTTTCCAAGGAAATGAGGAAAACAATGTTTTTGTTTCCAATCACTGTTTTATTAGTGATGACCAAGAACATGACACTGGTTTTGTTAACTTTGTACAAAAAGAAATTACAAAGTGGCTGTCATTCCATCATACTGACATTGTCTCAGTTCACTGCTTTACAGATGGTTGTGCTGGGCAGTACAAAAATAGAAACAGTTTTAAAAATTTGACTGAACACTTGAGAGACTTTAATTTGAAGGCCCAAGACACTTTTTTTGCAACAAGTCATGGGAAGTCAATTTGTGATGGCCTAGGAGGAAATATTAAATGAATTTTAAGGAAAGCCAGTCTACAGCTTTCAGATGAAGAACAAATAATGACAGCAATCCATGTGTACAAGTTTTGTGAAAAAAATATTGAAAACATTCATTATCACTTTATTGACAAAAAAGAAGCTGATTTGCTACGATTAAAACTAGATAAACGTTTTTTCAGCAACCCGAACCATTCCTGGAACAAGAAGTTTTCATAACTTCAAACCACTTCCAACAAACAACCTTGAAATTAGAAGGACTACAGATAGTGTAAAACCCTCCTTAGTCTTTTCTTTCCATTCTTCTTCTGATTGGGTTTGTGTTGAACCATGCAAGTCATGAGGGTATCTGGTACTTTGGACACGTAAAAACAATATTCAATGATGAAGAAGATGCAGAAATTCTATTTCTACATCCTTCAGGACCAGCTGCATCATTTTATTGGTCTGAAAGAGAAGATTCTTGCATAGTGCCTTTGGAGCACATAGTCTGTATAGTAGACGCACCTCAAACAAGCGGCACTGGAAGAATGTATTACTTCAAAAAAGACTGTATCAAAAGAACTGAAAGCTCTAGGATGAAGTGGAAAAACAGTTTGAATCAGCATTAATTTTTATTAAAAAGACAGAAATACTCAAAAAATTCAATGATTCAAGCAATCAGTTGGGTTATACGTAAGTGTTGTAAGAACACTATCTTTGTACATAATTCTAATGTAATCTACTGTAATTAATAAACATGTTTAAAAGCCATCATTATTTTTGTTTTATCAAGTAGCCTATATGTTTAAGAGTAAATTGAAACAAATTTGAGCATTCTGTCAGGTCTTAGACTCTAGATATTGCAATTCTTATAAAACAAAACATCCGTTAAAAAAAGAATATATATATATATATATATATATATATTCATAGAAAATATTAATATATTTTAATAGTATCATTTTTATCTTCAAATATGTATAATAAATAAACTTGCTGCAAAAATTCATGATGTTATCTAAAAGAGTTTTTAAGATAAGCAATTTTAAAGTTTTGAATACAAATTAAATTTACCATTTCCAAAGGTTCGGAAAATGCAAAACATAAAAACTTTAAAATTTATAAAAAAAAAACTATAAGAGATACAGCAAAAAAAATTTGCAGATGTTGTCAGGATGGTATTAGAACCATTTGAGCCGAATTTCATGAAAATCTAAGAAGGTGGGTGTAAAATTTATTTTTTATTGGGTGATTTGATTTGGAATGACCCGAGAGAGTTTTTAGAGAATTAAATAGATTCATGAGAACTTATACCTCAACACAGCACACGAACTGGATACATTACCTAGCACTTTTTGAGGAAACATACAACAATTTAAATATATACAAAACACCCTATACTCCCAGAGAAATCATGTTTGACACAAAGGAAACTAATTAATGGAGCAACCCACTACCAAAATTTTCTGACAGCAAACCTTCACTTGAGGAAAAGGTAAGGGAAGTACTCATTGATATTACTGATCAAGCTGACATTAGAAATAAGAACTATGGTGCTAATCTGAAAAGAAGGCAAAACTTTACAATAGGCATGCAAGTTTTACTTAAGACCCACTACAAATCGTCATCACCTCTAAAACGTAATGTCAAGTGGCGTCCATTATATGAAGGTCCTTACACAATCATTGATTTACCACACCCTGGAGCATATCTGCTACAAAACCCCAAGAATAAGAGAATTTTAGGTTTGTACCCTCACAAAGATTTGAAAACTTTTAGCCATTAGCAGAGTTTACTGATACAACAACAAGGTAAATCACATCTGGTACTGCAAGCTGCAAGAAGAAGATATAAGCTATAATCTTAAGTATCTACATTTTACAGCACCAGCAACAACAGCAGCGGCAAGAAGATAAGACACAGGAAGAACTAACGATTTTCATGCAAAGCACAGCTACTCATTACATTTATTAATACCCTGCAGACAAGCTGACAGACTAAATGACCGGAGACAATTGGTGCCCTGAACCAGATATATTAATTGGCATGATAGACACTTGATTTGCTATTCACACTCACACCACAATCCACATGAATACAACATGCACAAAAGACACTCTACAGGAAATGACAAATGAGATTAATTGAGCAAGGCTATATACTTTATTTCATTTGTAAATGATATTTTGTGCATGTGCTAATTTGGAATTCATTGTGGATGTGACGTGTAGTGTCTTATTGTAATCATGACTTTTCAGGACAGATCATCTCAAAGATGTTTTCTAACCTATTATGAAAGTTTACGTTGCAGGAAACATTTAATGAGGAAGAACACTTATTGTGTAGTACTGATGTAAAGAAAAATATACTTAAAAGGAAAACTTTATTAAAAAGGGGAAGAGACCTATAAAAGAAAATGGATTTTCTGAATGTATCACAATACACTGAACCTATAAGATAATTTTTTTATGTCAGACCCATATGTATTTGTAAATATCTAGTTTAATGCAATTGAAAAATTTAAAATATGTATATGTATTACCTAACAATGTAGTGTAAATGTATAGGTACATGTTTCACAGAAAATTTTTATATCTATGTAAATATGTAACAGAAAACTGTACTCAATGTGAAGTGATATTTGTTATGTTTTGTGCTCTCTGTTGTGAACGAACATTTTGTTTTGCAACGAACAATGTATAAAAAAAAGGGTTCACTGCACTCATGATGGGACACTATAGGTGACGTGAGTTGCAAAACCATGGTACACTTTTCGACGAAACGACGACACAATATCCAGAAGACGACATACGCCTTTCGGAAGACGAAATTGGAGGTTATTGAGTAGATGTAACACGGACTGGTCAGTATGGAACCACTGACACCATGTATTCCTACCAAGACGAAACCACATTTTAACTACGTCTTCCAAAGCACGCTTCATTGCGGGATTGTTGATCTCCAACTCTTTTCTTCAAGAACTTTCGTCTCAACGTAAACAAAACGTGTGACACATGAAATTTATTTTGAAGTGCAAACTGCAAAGACTTTAGCACAGTATAAACAATTTCTAACAAGTGACATTCTAAAGAGAAGATGTTCACACATCTCTGAATGTGCACAAAACCATTAATTAATTTTATTTATTGAATGAACATGTGTAATAACATTTTGAAGTGAAATAGAACAACGGACTATACGCCCAACAAAATTTTTACAAAGTAACAGCACAAGTGTATACGAACTGTGAAATTTGTTACAGTCTGTGTAGAACTGTTACATAATATTGAGAGCCTCACGCGTGTGAGCAGTGAGGGCACTGAGCAGTTCCGTTTCAGCCGCGCTCGCGAGTGGCCGCTGTTAACTGTTGCGCTGCACTTCAGTGTTTACATCGCTGTACTTGTGCTTCGCCGAGTGCCGTCCGTCCGTTAATCTCCGTGTTCGTTCCTGTTCCTTGTGATCTGATCGCTCTTTCAGGTCTTGCTGCTGCTACTTGGAATTTCGGTTGTTTAACCGAAATTGCTTCGCTGGATTAACCATGGCTACAAACCTCAGGAAGAATACTCTGGTATTTGCTTTTGACAAAGAATCCCGTCCTGTTCAGCCGACATCCCTGGAAATTGATGACTGCATTACACAGGTAATTGGTCTAAATTCTGAAACCGTTCATACCTGGCAACTGGATCAGGAAAAATACTGTGTTTTTGTCAAGTTAATCAGTGCTTCGACTGTTGATAAAGTGTTACGAAAGTGGGGCTATGAAGTAGATTTTGTGCATAGAAATGGTTATAAAAGTAAGGTTTCCATCTATAGAGCGGACATTCATTACAAAACCGTTCGTGTCTTGAATCTCCCCATTGAAATTGAAAATGATAAGATTAAGGAAGGAAGCTCTTTTAAACTACGGAGACGTTAAATCAATTGCAAATGAAAGATGGTCGCCTCGCTTTAAACTGCAGTGTTTTAACGGGGTCCGCTGTGTAGAGATGGACGTTAAGACGAATATTCCGTCTCACATAACTGTTTGTGGGTATAAGGCACAAATTGTTTATACAGGTCAGGAAGCCACATGTCATATATGTAACGAAACCGGCCACTTCAGACAGGAATGTCCGCGGCGAACTGTTGTGCTTAAAAGTAATTTGATACAGCGTCAGAAGCTTACCTTAAATGATCTGTTACCAAAGAATAGCCCGGAACAACTGGTTGAGGATGTTTACGCAGCGGGACAAGCTGATGTCTCCCTTCACGATAACAGTCAATTTCCCCCGTTAACAACAAAAGGAAACCCCGTTGCCACTACTCGTGAAACTGAAATGCAACCGAAAAAACGACCTCTGGAGATAACTGATAGTTGCTCAGAGGACGAGCTGTCTTGTCCCACTCCCTCACTTCGCAAGCAAAAACAGTGCGATGAGAAGGCAGAGGAACCTGAAGGCAAAATGCGAAGGGAAACTAATGAACAGAAAGATAATACACATACGGTACCAGAAAATGAAAGGGGTGTAAGTAGCATTAATTTGCAAGAAACAACAGGTGCAGTAGCCGATTGCAAAGATCAGAATCTATCTGTTAATAAACAAATTCAGGGAGAGGATGCAAAACTGCAGTCTCCATTTGTTTCCCTTGATCAGAAAGTGAGTGAAATTAATAAAGAACGAGGAAGTGGTGGCCAAACTGAAATCACGGTCAACACCTCAGGGCAGGCGCCGGCAACCGAAATTGCTAAAGCGTCTGCTGCTCCAGATAAGCCGCGAAGTAAAATACCGACGCAACCAAATGAGAATGTAGCTCGTAACCAAGGGAAGGGAAAATCCAGTAGGGGCGACCCAAGCCCAAAGAAGGTTCATACCGAAACGGTCGTACACGAATCACTGGAGGAAAAATCAGAAAGTTTACCAGGAAATCAGTCTGCTTGCGGCACAAGAGAACACATCAGAAGTAGAAAAAAACGGGACAGTAACTAATAAACTGATTGAAGTGTTATTCCATGTTCAGCCTTCCGAGAAAACTGTTACAGCTTAACTGAACCCAGAACCACAGTAAACTAAATTAGTTCAACAAAACAACTACATAGTGACAGCACAATGACGCAATCTTATTCTGTCACCACTATAAACATAGATAAAATCACGACCGGTTTGAAATTATCGGCCCTTAAGGAATTTTTGTACGAATCCGCGACTGATATTGCCCTGTTACAAGAAGTTCTAATTTCGGATTTGGTAATTCCCGGTTTTGTCAGTTACATAAATGTGTCTCCCGAAACAAGTGTTGGAACAGCTATTTTGGTAAGAGAAGGGATTACAGTAAGCGAGGTGGAACGACTGGAATCCGGAAGGGGAATAGGACTATATATCTATGATGTGACTATCATCAACTTGTACGCCCCTTCAGGAAGTTCTCATTGAGCTGACAGGGCACGTTTCTTCAAAGATGACTTGATATACTTGTTAAGGAAATCACCAAGACAGTTATTACTTGGAGGTGATTTTAATTGTGTTTTAAATCGAAAAGATCAGTTACCTAATTTTAATTTCTCAAGTGAACTAAAACAATTAGTTACTGGTTTAGAATTAAAGGATATATGGGAAATCGAATACCCCTCCACTGTTGAGTTCACTTATGTCACGGCAACATCACGTAGCAGGATTGATAGACTATATATTTCTAAAAATCTTGTAACTTCCGTGACAAAAGTAGAAACCATTCCTACGTACTTTTCAGACCATTCAAGTGTCTTAGCTTGCATAAATCTAACAAGACAGCCGGTTCGCCGATTCAAGAATCAGTGGAATTTGAACATTTCCTTGTTAGTTAATCATGATTTAGAAGATCTGATTAAAGAAACATGGGCAATATGCCTGCGAGCCCGTAGTAGATATGCCACTGCTATTGACTGGTGGGTTAAAATGGCAAAGCCAAAGTTGAGGAAAGTTCTTATTCAATACAGTGCCCAGAGCGCAAGGGAAATGAAATGCACTATAGAGTATTACTATTCCGTTTTGAGAGATCTATATGATCAAGTCTCAGCAGGTTCCTCACTTCGGATAGCAGACATAAAAAAAGTCAAAGCCAAGTTACTTAATATCAAGAGAAGTCAAATGGAAGGGTTGAAAATGAAATCGAAGGCAAATTCGGTGTCAGCAGATGAAACTACTTCCCTATATCATTTAGTGAAGCGTACGAAAAACGGGAGAAGGACTTTTATTGAAGAAATTCGAACAAAACACGGCACGATTCTCAGAACCCAGCAGGATATCATGGACGAGATTTATCGCTATTATTGCGAGCTATATTCTGTACATCAAAGTAGTGATGCTTCCTTGGAAGAATTCCTTGACATCCTAGCCCCACAGCTGACAGAAGATGACAACGAAAATTTTCTCGAGGTTGTCAGTGAAGAAGACGTGTATGAGACTCTGTGCGCCTCGCCACCAAAAAAATCCCCAGGACCGGATGGTCTGCCAGCAGAGTTTTACATCCGTTACTGGCCAATAGTAGGTGCGAAAATCACGGACATTGTAAATGAGGTTATTCAGGGTAAAATGATTCCGGCTGAGTTTAAGGAGAGTAAAATTGTTCTGGTGCCAAAAAATAATGGAAACAAAGATTTAAATAATTTTCGTCCAATTTCACTGCTGAATTCTGATTATAAATTAATAGCTAGAATAATAAACAAGAGAATTTCATGCCTTATAGATAAAATTATTAGTCAACATCAGAACTGTGCGCAAGGCAGAACCATTTTTCAAAATCTAGCGGAATTCAGGGATATCATTGCAATAACTTCTGTAACAAACATAAAGTGTGCTTTATTGTTTTTAGATTTTTATAAGGCGTTCGATGTAGTTAACCAGGAATATCTTCTACAGACATTGAAGAAAATAGGTTTCAACGATAGGGTTATCCAGTTGATTAAGAACATAGCAACTGGAATAAATGCTAAAATAGCGGTGAATTGTCAACAATCCAGGCCGATGCAAATACAACGAGGTGTTCCTCAAGGAAGTCCTCTGTCCATGTCGCTCTTCGCAATTTCGCTGGAACCTTTCCTCCGACACGTCCATGCTACATTAAAAGGCTTAACATTATCAGGAAACAAAACAGTTATAAGAGCCTATGCTGACGATATAGGGGTCATTATAAGGAATAATGATGAGGTAACCGCGCTAGCAACAGTGATTGATTCGTACTGTAGAGCATCTGGAGCCAATGCAAACGGAAAAAAAGTAAGATGTTAAATCTCAGAGGTTTTGATAATATCAACGTCGAGTGGGCAAAATTAGTCCGACAACATAAAACACTTGGGATCACCCTGACAGCATGCCCTATGAAAATGATGGCTTTAAATTGGAAAGTTGCAGCAGATAAAGTGCAAGGAGCCATTGTAGAGAATTTAACTCGATATATGAACCAAGTTCAACGAACACAGTGTATCAACTCATGCATCCCTGCTAAGGCTTATTATACTGCCCAGCTGTTTCCAATACCGAGAATGATAGCGAGAAGAATAATGTCCAAAATCACAAAATTTTTGTGGAGAGGTGAAGTGTTCAGAGCACCTGCTAAAGTAGCCACTTTAGATCCTAAAAATGGTGGACTAGGATTAACTGACATAACGGATAAAGCCTCTGCTCTTTTTATCAAAAGGCAAGTTAATTTAATAAGAGACTCGCGAGAAAGCATAACCAGCCAACTTTTCGAGATCATTAAACCTCCAAGCCTGCTTCCCCCGATTGACTTGCAGAATATCAACAGTCGCTTACAGCACGTGAGGATTTTCTATGTTGAGTTTAGTTATGTCAGTGTCGAACTCAGGCAGTCCCGACACTTAACATCGAGAGCCATAATGCGGGAACGAAAGAAAAGCGAAGGAAGAAACAAAATAGAACGACAGTTTCCAAACATTGAGTGGACTGAGATTTGGAAAAACATTAGTTCTAATGTGCTCACGTCTAATATAAAAACGTCATGGTACAAGACAGTTAACAACATAGTTAGCACCAATGAAAGACTGCACGCAATCGGACTCTGTGAAACAAATTTATGTCAACAATGCCATCTAGTTGACACAGTAATTCATAGACATACTTGCAGTGGTCACATGAATAGTTGGAAGTGGATCCGGGAGCAAATAGCTCTGATTACAAGAACATCCCCTGAGTATATATCGCTGTCATTGATACACAGGCCTGAAGCACGCTATTTCCCAGAAGCAAAAAATAACGCTGTGTACTGGTTGCTGGGAAATTTTGTTAACTACGTCCTTAACAAATTAGGATCCGATAGCATCATAGAGTTCAAGGTACACATGCTGTGTGAGTTCCACAAAATTAGAAGCTATTCGAATCACAAGAAAAAGTTCGGTAATATGCTAAAAATTGTTTTTGAAAGAATGGGCATTGGTTAATATAAAAAAGAAGACTGTGTTGACAGTGATGTATTATAGTTACCTTAAGGATACTATTTAAGATTTTACAGTATATTTATTATGTGTGCTTTCTCTACTTCAGAGAGTAGTTTTTTGAAATTTATAAGCTAATGTACAGAACTTATGTGACATTGAGATTGTGTGTCTAATAGTGCCAAACACAAAACATGAAAGGTGCATTATTGGCTTATACTAGAAATTTGGAAACAGACAGTTTTTATAGAAATTTCCTTATCGATTGGTTAAAACCATAAGATTCTATCCGATAAGTGTAATATTCAATGGCTGGCACATTGCCCTGTTCATTTTTGCAGTGAAAGACTGATTATATAGATCTGATCACTTGAAATACTTAGATTCAATTAATGTCCAGAAAGTGTAGTTGGAAGGCTAGTCAACTTTATTATATATCTCCTTTCCGCCATTCTCAAGTATTTATGTTTAATTTAATTCTTTCTGGTGATTTAGTCAGTAACACAATCTTCTGTTGTCTTTCCTTAATGTCAGCGCAATTGAAATGATCAAACCGCTTTGTTTAAATAACTTCATGTATGTATAACTTAGTATGTATTTGCAATGTGTAACATTGTTTTTTTAATAAAGGTTTTATAAAAAAAAAAGAGCCACTTCACTGGCCTTTGGTACCGAAGTTCCTGGGTTCAATACTCTTCGGAATCAAATATTTTTATTTTTTCTTTTCACTTTCATTTATCTTGTATGTAAATATTATTTATGTATTTGTGTAGATGTATGACATTTTATCATAGTTTAAGTATGTTGAATCTGTGAAACAAAATACATAACAACTTATGATTCATGACATGACAAATAAAGAAAACACGTCAACAAATTGCTCAGCTGCAGGTGGTACACCTTTGCTCTCGCAATTTGGGGGGCAGTTTAAGGAACCATTTGCACTCGAGCACAGACAATATTTAATTTAGTTAACTTAGATTATATGTATCAATTTTTTAAGACAAGAGAATGCAAAATAAAGCAATTAACACCGCCCTCTTGTCACAGCCAGTAGGCATCAGCACACTCTCATGTCATTCGTTGTCCTAGAAGGACTTAATATTTTGTGTGGCTCCACAGTTAGCCATATTGATATTTGTTAGCAGAAAAGAGGCGCAGAATTAATAAGTCGCTCTCATTTGTGAATGATCTGCCATTATTTATCTAGAATTTTACGTAAGTGTAATTTATATCGTAATGTATATGTTGAAATGAATATATGTTTATTTAATCTTATGCTTTGCTTTGTTTTAGTAGTTTTAGTGACTCCATTTTCATGATTGAAGCTGAGGTCAGATATGAGACTTTGTCTACAAAAAAAAAAAAAAATTGCATAATGAGCCCTGGCTATGTTCCGTACATCTTTGGACGTGCGGAGCTCGATAAATTCACGGCGTAAAACTTTAATCTCTCAGTTACTTACTTATCCAAACTAACAATTATTATTATTACAAATTATTATTATATTTTATTATTATTTTATTTTATATTTTTTATTTGTTACAATATCGAAATGTGTAGTCCACTCAGTGGTTTGGTTTAGACCGTGCAGAAAATATCAAGTCGCAAAACTTGTTACGTATTTGTGAGAAGACTGTACGACAGAGAGAAAAAACTACCAACAAATTCATATGTACTTATCGAGGTACCACTGCACTTACATCCACTACAACCTGTGTATGGGACACCCACGCAATCTCGACGCGCCTGTAATGTTCACGCACTAGCAACGCACATTTACAAAGTCAAGAGAGAAAAAATTAAAAGTAAGTGTTATTATTCTCAGCCAGATCTTTGGTATCGGTAATGTTATTCTGTTATATAAAGAGCTTTGATAAATACAGAAGAAAGTAGAAATTGTTTTTAACCTGCCAAAAAACAATAAAAGAATGCTATTTTAAAATACGTCTGTATCACCGAGATATTAAATACTCACTACAGCAGTGACGTTTAGCGTTGCAGAATTCTAAATTTAGAAATCTGTGGTTTATCAGAGGGGGAGAATTTTGTAGTGTACTAGCACACAGTGCGCCTTCTGAGTTCTATATCTGAATAATGGCGTGTCACCAGAAAAATCCATAGTAAGTAAACTAATTTATTTCCATTACAAGTAATTTATCTTATTCCCCTTGATCGTCTTAGATTCTCACTACTTTCCTTTATTATTTTTATAGAAGTAACGCCCCTCTACCACTTTCACCCACCCCGAAAAAATCGTTATTATTTAAAGAATCAGTCTCCCATGTATAAAACATCTTCAGCATTACTTTACAAATGAGTTAATATTTGACGTATTGTGCTAAACATTTAAAGTAAGAATAGTTGTATACTTCTTAATGGCTCTAATATTGCAGTACTGCTTAAGTATGACAATGATTACACTAAATACTGGTAATCAATTTTTTGTCGTCCCTGGAAGTCCTTGGATAGGCGGACTGTAGTTGTTGTCAGGTCACCTGCTGCTGTTTTGTGATAAAGATTGGGATCTTAATATATTACGAATCTTAATATATTACGTGTTATACGAGAATTTTCACATGCAACATATGTGGTATCTTAAGGCTAAAATAAATGACTAAATATACTCAACAAATAAATGATAATAAAAAAAACCGGAGCTCCAGCTGTGTGACCCAGTAACAGGTTTTAACAGAATGCATTCAAAGTGCTAACGCCCTGCCTGTTAGTTCCCTGCACGAGTGCTTTTCTCTCGTTAGATGAGTATGAGCCTACATGGTGCTACATAACCGTTCTGTAATTCATGCCGATAGTACGAAGCACGATAAAATATAACATTGACACCACAGGACTTCAGAAAATACAAAATATTGAAGTAGACAAACAAATAAATTATGGAGCACAAAAGGAACGTGTGGCTTTTACGCTTCTGTATTGATTCGACAGTTTCTGCAGTGGCCATTAAAAAGACGGCCACCTTAAGATATATCACTTCCTTAAAATATTTCTTCCTTCCTACACTACGTCAATTTCACAGCACTTCATTTTTCACGTTTTAATCAATGTGTTTCTCTTTCATCTTCAAAGTATAATTGAGAGACAGCCCAAACCTTCAGCGTCGTTTATCACCTCCCAGTTGTTATTTCAGCGATCACAAAGGCCGAGGAAGGCACAATAGTAACTCTCAACCGTAACTGCCAAGGCCTACAAACTACATACTCCTGGGAAACAGGTTAGTGCTTTCGTATATAATAATATTCGGTGACAAATAACTGCTACCCACGAAGTTTGTAATTTACGCGGAAGAAAGAAATGTACGCCGATAGCCATTAAAAATTAAAGGATCATGATCACGAAGGCGACATGCAACAAACGGCAAACTGGCTCAAGTGCACTACATGCTCTTACACGCAGATGGACAGCATTTCAGCACAAACAAACGACGTGGGTAGAAATAACGCCTCCTATAAATATAACTGAAGAACGAGCATGGAAGCCGTCATTCACAAACCGTGGTTCCACGTTCTTTGTTTGTGAAACGACTGAGATATGCCTCATGTAGGAAGTAGAAATACCAGTTCCTGCCCAATGTCGACAGCTTCAGAATCTTGGTTTATCAAGACTGCATCTTATTGTTCCAGAATACTGCTGTATGCGTTAATCGTAATCGCTCGACTGTCATGAGACTATGGAACCGACAGGATCAGTAGCTTCATACCCGACGTCATGTGTGGTGTCCTCGACAGTGGGAGGGTTCCACGGTTTCGGGCAGCGGATAAACTGGATGGCTGGGAAAACCCAGGCGCACTTGGTCAGTGGAGAGAAACGTCACGTTCTAGTCACCATGGTGGAAACGGGACACTACTATACTTACTAAATAGACCAGTATTCTATAAACCCTGATATAAGAAAACTGTGACATAACTAAACACATTTCCAGAACGGAAAGACTGATAGTGCTTTTAAACATGCCCTCAAGCAGACAAGTAGTTTATAATGTATGAATTATCTAAGTTTTGCAACACAGGGAAATTTAAAAATTTATACCCATATATAATCAACGTTTTGGGCGAGATGGATAAACGATGTCTCAATGGATAGAACTGCAAGAGCTCCTTCATAAAGTATCAAAACAATTCTTGCACATGCAAGATAATTTAACATGCGTTCTGTACTATAGAAAGGTAAATTTTACACAAAACAAGTAACAAAGTGAGGAAAGTAGTCGTAGAGTGATAAATTAGGATACTGTTCCTTTCTGAAAATGTATTAATTCCTATATATTTATAATTTTCACACAGTAAAAGAATGTAAGCTAATGATTACATAGGTAATACTGTAGATTATGAGAAACGTAAAAAAACCAATTACGTTATCTTAAAGGTGCAAAATATTATATCTAGTCTGGTATGCCATATGTATATGAGTTATATATGATATGTGTTACATAAAATGAAAGGAAACTTTGGATGAAATCTTTTGGAACGACGCCTAAACGCTTAAATAGTCGGTGGCTGTCTTGGTTTGGAACAGTCATTACGGAGAACTGGAGCAGTGCTGACGTATGTACATATGAGCGGTGAGTAAGTCGCGATCTGAAATCAATGTAATATTCCAAGTAAAATTTTGTCGACTTGTGAAATTATCGGCTCGTTGATTGCAGAAAACACTGCAATTTTTTGAGGAACAAATCATGTGCATTTACACTACTGGCCATTAAAATTGCTACACCAAGAAGAAATGCAGACGATAAATGGGTATTCATTGTACAAATATATTATACTAGAACTGACATGTGATTACATTTTCAGGAAATTTGGGTGCACAGATCCTGCGAAATCAGTACCCACAACAACCACCTCTGGCCGTAATAACGGCCTTTATACGCCTGGGCATTGAGTCAAACAGAGCTTGGATGGCGTGTACAGGGACATCTACCCACGCAGCTTCAACACGATACCATAGTTCATCAAGAGTAGTGACTGGCGTATTGTGGGGAGCCTGTTGCTCGGCCACCATTGACCATACGTTTTCAATTGGTGAGAGATCTGGAGAATGTGCTGGCCAGGGCAGCAGTCGAACATTTTCTGTGTCCAGTAAGGTCCGTACAGGATCTGCAACATGCGGTCGTGCATTATCCAGCTGAAATGTAGGGTTTCGCAGAGATCCAATGAAGGGTATAGCCACGGGTCGTAACATATCTGAAATCTAACGT
The DNA here is from genome assembly GCF_021461385.2 of Schistocerca piceifrons. Lineage (NCBI taxonomy): Eukaryota > Metazoa > Arthropoda > Insecta > Orthoptera > Acrididae > Schistocerca > Schistocerca piceifrons. The sequence goes on along the minus strand of NC_060141.1, from coordinate 802,668,355 downwards.
CCACTGTTCAAACTGCCGTCAATGAGAACAAGAGGTGACCGAGACGTGTAACCAATGGCACCTCATACAATCACGCCGGGTGATATGCCACTATGGCGATGACGAATACACGCTTCCAATGAGCGTTCACTGCGATGTCACCAAACACGGATACGACCATCATGACGCTGTAAACAGAACCTGGATTCATCGGAAAAAATGATGTTGTGCCATTCGTGCACCCAGGTTCGTCGTTGAATACACCATCGCAGGTGCTCCTGTCTGTGATGCAGCGTCAAGGGCAACCGCAGCCGTGGTCTCCGAGCTGATAGTCCATGCTGCTGCAAACGTCGTCGAAATGTTTGTGCAGATGGTTGTTGTCTTGAAAACGTCTCCATCTGTTGACTCATGGATCGAGACGTGGCTTCACGATCCGTTACAGCCATGCGGATAAGATGCCTGTCATCTCGACTGCTAGTGATATGAGGCCGTTGGGATCCAGCACGGCGACCCGTATCATCCTCCTGAACCCACTGCTTCCATATTCTGCTAACAGTCGTTGGATCTCGACCAACGCGAGCAGCAATGTCGCGATACGATAAAGAGCAATCGCGATAGTCTACAATCCGACCTTTATCAAAGTCGGAAACGTGATGTTAACCATTTCTCCTCCTTACACGAGGCATCACAATAATGTTTCACCAGGCAACGCCGGTCAACTGCTGTTTGTGTATGAGAAATCGGTTGCAAACTTTCCTCATGTCTCCTGCCGGAGTGACCGTGTGGTTCTAGGCGCTACAATCTTTAGCCCAGCGGCCGCTACGGTCGCAGGTTCGAATCCTGCGTCGGGCATGGATGTATGTGACGTCCTTACGTTGGTTCGGTTTAATTAGTTCCAAGATCTAGGCGACTGATGACCTCAGAAGTTAAGTCGCATAGTGCTCAGAGCCATTTGAACCATTTTTTCCTCGTGCCAGCACGTTGTAGGTGTCGCCACCGGCGCCAGCCTTGTGTGAATGATTTGAAAATCTAATCATTTGCATATCACAGCATCTTCTTCCTGTCGGTTAAATTTCGCGTCTGTAGCACGTCGTATTCGTGGTGTAGCAATTTTAATGGCCAGTAGTGTAGAATATTTTCGTGAGTTAGCGAGTGTTTTAAACTTGCAATAATTCATGCAAGTTAGACACTGTGAAATCAGCATATTTTTTATGAGTCTGTAAGCGTTTTGAAGTTGTAAGAATACTTGAAAGTTGCGCAGGTGCAACACAGAATTTTTTTATGAATTAATATTCGCATATTGAACACAGTGAGCATAACCTGAACTTAAAATAATTTCATGAAGTTTAGCTATAGCAGAATTTTTTAATATCCAACACAAGTTGTAGGACATACAGAAAGCTTTTGTAGTTTACTGGGAGTACATGATAGTTAATGTGGTGCACAGTTTGGTCAATATTTTCAAGAGGCATTAGTCCTACCGCTTTGATAATTCATACACAAAGGTTAATCAGTAAATTATACTTACGTTAAACCAAACTGAAAGAGTGTTGAGAAAATTGTTTGAAATTTTGGCATCGTACATTTAAATCCCGCGTGCATTTAGCGGCTATATAATCTATAAAATTGTTAGCATGAAGATTGAAAGTATGTTGCCGCAAACGAAGTCTAAACATTATAAAAACCAACTGGTACGTATAATCTATTTACTGAAAGTTTGGTCAATATACACTCCTGGAAATGGAAAAAAGAACACATTGACACCGGTGTGTCACACCCACCATACTTGCTCCGGACACCGCGAGAGGGCTGTACAAGCAATGATCACACGCACGGCACAGCGGACACACCAGGAACCGCGGTGTTGGCCGTCGAATGGCGCTAGCTGCGCAGCATTTGTGCACCGCCGCCGTCAGTGTCAGCCAGTTTGCCGTGGCATACGGAGCTCCATCGCAGTCTTTAACACTGGTAGCATGCCGCGACAGCGTGGACGTGATCCGTATGTGCAGTTGACGGACTTTGAGCGAGGGCGTATAGTGGGCATGCGGGAGGCCGCGTGGACGTACCGCCGAATTGCTCAACACGTGGGGCGTGAGGTCTCCACAGTACATCGATGTTGTCGCCAGTGGTCGGCGGACCGTGCACATGCCCGTCGACCTGGGATCGGACCGCAGCGACGCACGGATGCACGCCAAGACCGTAGGATCCTACGCAGTGCCGTAGGGGACCGCACCGCCACTTCCCAGCAAATTAGGGACACTGTTGCTCCTGGGGTATCGGCGAGGACCATTCGCAACCGTCTCCATGAAGCTGGGCTACGGTCCCGCACACCGTTAGGCCGTCTTCCGCTCACGCCCCAACATCGTGCAGCCCACCTACAGTGGTGTCGCGACAGGCGTGAATGGAGGGACGAATGGAGACGTGTCGTCTTCAGCGATGAGAGTCGCTTCTGCCTTGGTGCCAATGATGGTCGTATGCGTGTTTGGCGCCGTGCAGGTGAGCGCCACAGTCAGGACTGCATACGACCGAGGCACACAGGGCCAACACCCGGCATCATGGTGTGGGGAGCGATCTCCTACACTGGCCGTACACCACTGGTGATCGTCGAGGGGACACTGAATAGTGCACGGTACATCCAAACCGTCATCGAACCCATCGTTCTACCATTCCTAGACCGGCAAGGGAACTTGCTGTTCCAACAGGACAATGCACGTCCGCATGTATCCCGTACCACCCAACGTGCTCTAGAAGGTGTAAGTCAACTACCCTGGCCAGCAAGATCTCCGGATCTGTCCCCCATTGAGCATGTTTGGGACTGGATGAAGCGTCGTCTCACGCGGTCTGCACGTCCAGCACGAACGCTGGTCCAACTGAGGCGCCAGGTGGAAATGGCATGGCAAGCCGTTCCACAGGACTACATCCAGCATCTCTACGATCGTCTCCATGGGAGAATAGCAGCCTGCATTGCTGCGAAAGGTGGATATACACTGTACTAGTGCTGACATTGTGCATGCTCTGTTGCCTGTGTCTATGTGCCTGTGGTTCTGTCAGTGTGATCATGTGATGTATCTGACCCCAGGAATGTGTCAATAAAGTTTCCCCTTCCTGGGACAATGAATTCACGGTGTTCTTATTTCAATTTCCAGGAGTGTAAAACAATTGTTATTAAAAATCTTAGTAGCCGCAACTTAAGGATCATATTTACTTTACACGACAGTCTATCTTCTCTTTTTCGAATTTTTTTTTCTAGTCCACAAGTTTTGTGTTGACATAACTTTCTGCCACTGCTAGTTTCCTGATGTTGTTATACCATGTGTTGTGGTGTCTATTTATGTGCTGATAGCTGTCAGAAGTGGCGGGTTTATGTCCACCTTTTTTAGCGGAAATTCATTACACAGCTCACTATCAAGATAGATTTTTTTTTTTTGCCTGTGAACACCAGACTATGGATTGGAGCAATTGACTGTTAAGTAAAAACACCATCATAGCTATAGTGTCTTATATTAACAGCGCTAGACACCTTAACAGTCAAATGCTTGACATCGCTGTTGGAATACCAGTACAAATTTAACTGACCTTTATTGTACAGAACAGGGAATCATGTCGGATTTTATTCTCAAAATGTATACGAATAAGGACGGAATTAATGTGAAACGTTCTTTACTTGATGATAAAAGATTACTTTCAGATCAAAAAAGTAGCTATTGTCGATGGACCTCTATATCAAGGCACTGGATTTTTCAGTTTCCCAGTTGTCTGTGTTTGCAGCAGAATTCATGAAATCTTACCTGATTCCCAACTAACACTGTTAAAATCCTTTTTCTATCCAAAAAATTCGTTAGGTGTAGAAATTGTTAGTATTCGAAATCGATAAATCTACCGACCTGGGAAGGTTTCCATCAATTTGCTCTCTGACTTTTTATGTTGCTTTAACATCTAATGCGGTATGTACATTACTCGGAATCAATCATAGTTCTGTACTGCTTTCAGATCTTGCACACCTACATTTTGTCTGCAGCTCGTGGTCGTGCGGTAGCGTTCTCGCTTCCCGCGTTCGGGTTTCCAGGTTCGATTCCCGGCGGGGTCATGGATTTTCTCTGCCTCGTGATGACTGGGTGTTGTGTGATGTCCTCAGGTTAGTTAGGTTTAAGTAGTTCTAAGTTCTAGGGGACTGATGACCATAGATGTTAAGTCCCATAGTGCTCAGAGCCATTTGAACCATTTGAACACCTACATTTTCTCTTCTAGTTATTCCAGTCATTTATGTAGAGAATGGGGACTGCTCGTTGCTATAAGTATGAATCATAATCAGGACAGCATTGGGAATAAATTTAAAAGAAAAAAGATTTTCTGTACTTGTGAGAGAAAGAACTAATTTTTGGCATATAAGAACTAGGAGGTACGTAACATTTAAGTTCGGCAGGAAGAGAATCGTTCGGAGCTTTCACTTGTGGTGTGACGAGTGTGCTACATTAAAGTCTGAAAGATGGATAGGTCTGTGGGATTATTTTATGCATTCCGAAATGGTGATTATTAAAACTGAACTGGGAAAAGAAGGTTTTGTACTGGGCTACGGAAAGTATGTGGCTGTGGGTACTGGGGTTGACTGACGTATACTGAACAACAGAGAATTTCTTTATTTACACATTTCTGCTATAGTAACAAGCGCAATTGTGAATCATTAGCACTACTGGCATTACAGAAGACAAAACACCTTTTTACGTCGTGTGGCTAGTTTTCCTTATTGGTTAACATGACAACTATTTTTTTATTAATATACATATATTGATTTCTTAGGACTTTTCAGAGACGTTAGCCAGTAACATATCTAATATTAATTGACTGTAGGGAAGTGGCAATCAGCAAATCGATATGGTTATTGTGCAATTTGGAATCACAGTGTGCTTTACATCCAAAGATAATGATTAACGTAACAATGTCACAGAGTTTACAATTTCACTTCTAAATAATGTTATCTATGTTACCACGTTATGTAAGGAAAGGAATGTATTTCAGTGTGAAACATTTAGGACAACATTGGTGAAATTTTCAAAGATTTTTTCATACGCATGAAACTTTCTATTTCTTGTAAAATATTTAGCACACATCCTTTTCCATTGGTGGGTGGAACTGACAAGCATTGTGTAATGACACTAAACTTCTTGTTTTAACTGTGAGCCAGTGAAAAGAATTTCATGCCAATGAGATTCAGATGTGGTGTAAATATTGTTTTGAAAATTCCTTCTGTCTGTTCTAAAGGAAACTTTCTTTTAGCTCCTATGTGTCAACTTATAAACACCTGGTCGAGTAAATTTACAGGACTGAGCTAGAGGATGATATATTTGTGATCATATTTTGTTGTGTATTTTTTTTTTCCTCAGACTGGATTTTTTTGAGGTGTAAGTTTAATTTGATATGCTATTTTTTCTCAGTATAGGAAATACAGGAAATATTTTCACTATTTGACAATAAATAGGAACTGTAAACGCCAAATTAGTAGACCTAACAAATGAGGTACGGCAGTAATCATGTGAAAAAAAGACTTTATGAAAATAACGCTAAGTTTATTCAGAAAGATACATCGTTCACATAAAAAGACACCCAAAAAATCGATTCCATGCCCTTTCCTAGTTAAAACTGAAATTTTAGGTGATAAAGAAACTTAATGGAACATGATGAATCCATTTTCACCTGAACTCATAAAGAAAGCAACCCTATTCAACCAAAAGTAAACTGATTCAATTTGCATTCCTACAAAGTTTTATTTATGTTATTTTTAGTGTGTGCTTTCGGTGTCAGGGTTAATTGTGTGAGCTAGGGTACATGGTGTTTAGATTTACTTTTGTGAAGCCAGAGAACCCCGTTTACTGGTAATGATGGAGGGGTTTGTTTAGCGGTAAAGTTGGACACGATAATTAAGTTCCATTGAGGTGTCCATTTTGTAATCTGTCTGGGCATGAATTGTCATATACCACAGCTGTAGAATCCATTTGTTCAGAGTGCAGGCGAATTTGTCATCTCGATAGTAACTGTACGAAGTGCAAATGGTAGATGATTCGCTGGAAGAATTAATTTGTGGTTAGATTCTTGCGTGCGGGATGGTTAAACGAGAATGTGTGTGTTTTTCTAAACACTTGAATTAGGGTAGAACTACAGCACAGAAAATGGTGGAAACACGTGCTACCAGTAACACGAAAACATCTGCTGACTTAACTCAGTGAGTGCATGTGTTAAGAGAGGAAATGGAGCACAGGAGGTAGAGAAATTTCGAACTTTATCGTGAGTTAGAAGCTCGGAAAGTGATTCAGGTTCAGTCGCAAATGGACGAAAATAGCTCCGAATCCAGAATTTAACCTATTTAAGTAACGCTCTCAATCCTCAACTTATGCACTCCTCGGAGAAATTAATAGGGTCCCAGCAGCCGGCCCATGTGGACGAGCGGTTCTAGGCGCTCCGGTCTGGAACCGCGCGACCGCTACGGTCGCAGGTTCGAATCCTGCCTCGGGCATAAGTGTGTGTGTTGCCCTCAGGTTAGTTAGGTTTAAGTAGTTCTAAGTACTAGGGGACTGATGACCTCAGATGTTAAGTCCCATAGAGCTCAGAGCCATTTAAACCATTTGAGTCCCAGCAAGGGGGAATTCCGATGGAACAGATGTGGTAGGATATTACACCATCTCCTGGAACAACAGAAGCACGAAGTGTTACTAGTAAGCGTTTAGAATAGCATTTGTGGCGTGTTTCTAGCAGGCTTTTGCGTGCTGCATTTCTGGGTAACAAGCAAGCAGGCGCACGCTGTAGACGTGACAACACACAAACTACTAGAAGAGTTATTGACCAGCATTAGCCGATTAGCCGGGGAAGCAGTCAGTTTTAAGGACTTAATTAGTATGTAGGAATATAAGTAGCTTTGGTGGCACTTAGTTGAGGGTGGAATACAAGTGACTAGAGAAGTTCTCTGAGGGGACACTAAATTGTGAAAAGGTGGGGGGATTGCCCTCAATATATAAATTATTAGATTTCAGGTAGTTCAGCATAATTAGGGGTGAGTCTTCTCTGAAGGGAGGGGATATGATACCACGAATAAGTTCAGTCGGGGATCTGGGAAATTCTTGAAAATTTTGAGCAGCCGTGGCTGGAGGATAGAATACAAGGGACCAACGAACACGTCAGGTAGCAGGCAATGGCAATGCTGTTATTAAGCAAACGGTTCTGCGTGGCAGGTTAATGAGGTCGCTCACAGGCGAGGAACCATGGCAGGCACTATAATCAACTGTGAAGATGAGTGTGGAGTAATCAGGTGCAACACAGGGAGCTGAAGTGCTATGAAAAACCTGTACATTGCAGCGCCTAACTATCTGTATGTGAGGGCCGAAGTGGGTTAAAGAAAGCTGATTTTATAATACTTAACTAGCACCTCACTCGTCCCTCTCCAGAGGGACTACTTCATACTTGTAGCAAAAGGAGTAACTGTAAGGGAGCGCAGAGTCTCAAGGCAGTCAAATGTGTCGCAGTTCTGTCCACGTCTGGAACGACAGTTGCTTAAGTTGCAGGCCAACCAGGGCAAACTTCTGGTGTAGGATATTGGCGGACAATGCTGTTACGATAAACAGCAGGAGGTCACACCACATTTGAAAAATTGAATTGCTACCAACTAGTCACGTAATGGTCCCAGAGAGGTCTGTGAAGATTTTTCTCTGATGGATGTTAACAGAAAATACGCTTGTTAAAGTCTTCTTCCATCAAATCACGTGTGTTGTCAGCCGACCATGTTAGATTCACATGCCGAAACTCTAAGAAGAAGAAGAAGAAAAAGAAGAGTCGCTTCTCAGTCTTTTGTGTATTTATTAGTGCGTTAAGGACCTGCAACTAAGTGAGCCCTGTTGACCAAGAGTAGTGGAGTCTGAGACTACTGACCAAGAACATGATGATGCGATTGGTCATCCCCTCCCATACCATCCCATCCCCTCCCCAACACTCCTGCCCCTTTGATTTTATCCATACCGGATGAGAGGTCGTGGTTGTGAATGTCAATGTTAAGAAATATATCGGCTCAACCACTTGTTTATAGTGTAAAACACTAAGATTGACGCGTTTCGGAAGTCAAGCTTCCATCATAAGAATAATAAAAAGTAAAAGAACCTGTTAAAACTCGCTAAAATGGAACATGCACCAGGCACAATAAAATTTATAATAAAATTCAAACATCGTGGCTACTTCCCTTGTTGTAGCCGTGTCTTCCAAGGTGCATCTCCACATAGTCGTCAAAATATAAAAAACTCTAAAATGGTGTCGCCTATGGTATTCAATATTTAACCGCATGGCTCTCTCCTCTATCGTCGTAAACCACCGTGCGACTTCGTTGATACCACACACCAAGTAGCCAAACACGACACTGAGACGCGAGTGAGCTCACGCGCAAGTAAACAAGGAAGTCACAGAGATGTCTATACAAACAGATAACGTATACATGTTCCAAGGACCTCATGAAATGATGGTATCCTGCCAATTGCTAAAAATGTAGTCACAAAAAGAAACTAGTGAAATGCTTGAAAAAGTTATTTGTATCACCAGTTAGCTGTTAATTCAGTGTGTTCTGATTATCCACGCGGTGTATCGTAATTTCCAGCTGTTCTAGTAGATCCAGCTTTTTGCCTTTGTCCTGTCTCTGTAAAATAACGTGAGCCTGATCTATTCCCAACATGGAGTGTCCCGTTTCCCAAATATGCGTGGCTACAGCTGACTTTTCGAAATTATTAAGCCGGAAAGCATCGCTATGTTGTATAGACATCTATGGTTGAGCCGATATATTTTTTAACATTGACTGCTGCCCCCCCCCCCCCCCTCTCCCCAAGGATGACCTTGAATATAAGCACAATTGTATCAGCTGTTAACTGAGATTGCTATTTTCTGTCTGATATAAGGCCACTGCTACACTACTGATATACCCATATCTGTCATTGAATCTCAGTTCGACTTGTTTATCTGCCGATTTAGAGCCAATTTTGCTGTTGTGTGTTCTATGTCTTATGTTACATAATCCCAAATCACAGACCTATAGTCACATATTATTCTGCTACACTGTACACACACAATAAGTACACTTAAATTATTTGCTATTCTTCCGTCATTGTATTTTTAATGTCCAGTCATGTTCATTTTGTACGTGGAATACATTCATGAGACAACGACTCTCTGACCTTGACAAACCTCTTGCTAGTCACAAAATTCATTAGGTGATGAAGTTAATGGAATTTAGAAGTGACAGATCTGTCGGACAGGATTCGTTTCGCAATAAAGATGCTTAGATTTTCACATTTAATAAACATATTTTTTTCTATCTCTTATTCCTGAAATCTTGCATTATGAGCTGGTGATAGTGGGGATTGCTGGAAGTTATGAGCAATGAATCATGATGAGGAAAGTGTTGGAATGAATGTAGGCTGAAAAAGGATGTGCAGTATCTATGCTGGCAATAACAGATATCTAGCATAATGTACCCGGACATCGTACGATGAACGCAATAGTTGTAGAGGAATTTGTTACTTTACTAGAATTACAACTTTCCCATAAATATTCCAAGTTCAGTAATCATCTACATGTACTTGAATACAGTTTAGTAATGGGAAACTGTCCAGCTCTTACACTAGCTAATATTTTACTATACCATACTAAGAACTGATTTCCGTACGACGATCCCAAACGGATGAAAAAATTTTTTACTTCTATAAAGATGTAGATAACACACTAATATCACAAGACAGATGAGATTAGTAAAGAGCTATATTCAACTGAATGGAAAAAGTAACACAAAACATAAACAATATGGAAGGGATTCATTGTTACTCACCACATGAGGAGGTGTTGAGTTACAGAGAGGTTTCATCAGAAAAACTGCTGAAATACTGAGCTCTGGGACAAAATTCATCTTGTTACTTCATTATTTGATTTTACTCAGAAACATATTAATAAGTGAGCATGAACATCATAATAAACTATTTAGAGCTAACTTAAATAGCAAAAAATAGCAGAAAACGATTGCTATAACCCCACTTTAACGACTAAACTTATATTAAAAAGCTACACGCAAGTAGAAATTAAATAAAGACAGCATTACGCGAACAAGGAAACATGATAACAAAAAAGCTCAGATTAAATTTGAGTTGCTAAAATTGTGTATGGGAGGAACGGGATATGGATTTCCACCCTGCCAGATGATTTAGGTTTGCTAGGATTATCTTGACGACTGCCGACGCTACTCCTTCAAGTGGCAGTCTCTAACAGGTTTAATGCGAGGTCTGTACTGTTCCCGATAAGTATCCAATAGTTCCTCTTATTTTTCCTTCTTTACTATCTTATTTATTTACATTTATTTAGTTATTTTACCTACTATGTTTAAATCCTTCAGGCTCTGCCAGAGGTGTAAGCAAGACTACATAAAGATATTCACAACAGTCAACTTTGCAATGTGCTTGGTAGGTGGTTCTTATGCAACATTAATAATACTTGTAGTAATTAATAAACATGTTACGGTGAGGCCATTTTTATTAATATTGTTAAATGAACATAAGAACTTTGCTATCAGACAACCAATACTTACCTACACATCATACTCAACAAATTATAAGTGATTCGAGTTCTCAGTTTCCACAATTTGCGATGTGCAGGGATGCGGCAACTGTGCTGGATGGTCAACTTTTTGCTCTGTTATAACCCTTGTATCTTTGTATCGATTTCAGACGTCGGAAAATAATGGCTATGGAGGTTTTTTAAGCATGCCTATGTTTACTGTAATATTCTCCTATTGGTTTGTGAAAACATGAGCTAAGGGAAACTCATCTGTCGTGGAAGTGTTGATGGCTGAGTTTACTCTAGTTCTATGTCGAGAATCTAAGATTAATTCTCTATGTAATGCAAGCATCTTACCTACTCTAACTGCAGAACTTATTCTTTAATCACAGGTAACAATGGTATCCTGGAATGCTAGCCGATGTTGACATGCCGAAGAGAGGAAACCTCTTAAGATCTTCAGCACCATACCATGCCATCTGCAGGGTTTTCGGGCTGACGCCGTTCGCTGTGGACACTGAGAGGTGTGAGCTACGGAGGACACCTGCTGGTACGCTGTACGCGGCTGTTGTTCTCGTCACGAGCCTAGCAATAATAGCGCCTGTGGAAAACCGGCTGCAAGCTGTGAACGCGAGAAAAAAGGATTCCGTCACCTTTGTGTCCCGACGTGCTACGCTACCACCGTGATGACTGTCGTCGCAGATCTTTTTCTGAACACCAGCAAGTACCAGAGGATCCACACTCTGCTGTCTTATCGGGACAGCGGCGTCTTGGAGTCTGATCGTTCCTCCAGTGGGGCAGTAAAGATCTCCTGCGTTGCAGTTTACGTCATGTCTCTTGCTCTGATTATAGCTCTAGTTACGCTGGATCGTCCGAGCAGCTGCACTGTCTGGACATTTTTCCCCGTATTGTTCACAAATAGTATTGTACCAACAGCTGTTTTCAGGTGCGTGGGACTTGTTCTTCTGGTGAAGGACGACTTACGTCAACTCAACCAGTGTCTGGGAACTTCGGAGCAAATAAGATGCCAGCGCCGACCACTTGCAGACCGTTACCGGAAACTGAGAAGAGTCCACTCCGCACTGTGCCACCAGTCTCAGGAGGTTCTTTCGGCTCGTGAGACATTATTGGTTCCATTCATCGTGACAGCACTGTGCACTGTTTCTTGGCACGTTGTTGCGATAATTTTATCACTGCGGCATGGACGGCCAAAGGTGGTATATATTTTGGTTCTGTTGTGGCAGTCGTCGCAGATGTTAATGGTGATAGCGACCTCATACGCGCTGTCCAGAGATGCTGCGCAGACAGCTCCTGCCCTATGCCGACTACTCCTGGGTTCGACTCCCTGCAGCTCAGAAACTGTAGAGCCGCGCCATTTCTGCCGCCAGGTCCGCAGCCAGAGTCCCACTCATCAACATTACGGTGTCGTTCCTTTGGATATGAGGATGTTGGTAGCCTCCTTGTCTTTCATTACAACTTATACCGTGGTTTTGTTAACTTTCTGGGAAGCGTGCTATAATTATTACAGCAGTGTTGATGAATATGGTCTGTTCTGCACCAAGGTCGATAACTGTGTTGCTATGATTACGAGCTTGTAGAATTCATGCCAATTAAATTAACTTTTACCTTAACCATAGATAGCTATTAAAACACTGTATTACTGTAAACGATGAGACCTCCCTGCTTCAAAAGTTGTTCCTTGCGTATTATTGCAGAACACAGCCAAGGGATACGAGGATGGACGCATTTAAGTCTGTTGCGCAGTATATCCTCCCAACGGTGGAAGCTGAAGGAGACAAAACTGCAGAATTTTCTTCATTACGTTCAACTTTCACGCAATGGATAGTTATTAATAGCAAGAGGAATGATTTAATTAGATCAAGATACAAATTGCACGAAATTGTAATTCTTGAGGCATGAAGAGTCACTGCATGTAAGTGAAAGAGAAAAAAGTTCAGGAGCAGCAACTGGAATGTTTTTAGTGGGCACAGAATGTTGCAAGAGCGGCTATGTTCCTCTGAAGAAGGCGAAAGTTTGACAAAGGGATTGCAACGCGACACAGAGCTACAGGAACCAACAACACGACGCGGCAACACAAGAGTGCCACAAACACTACCTGACATAGGCGAATGTAAACGGTGTTTCGTCGCTGTCTTCTATCGCACGTCAATTATTAGTTACTGCAGCTCGAAAAAGCTACCGCTACAAAAATTATACTATTGTTAATCTCGGACATAAAGATGACTACTACTCGCTTTGTTGCATAGAGAAATGGGACCATCATTGTCTTAAACACCACGACGGCCTGCAGAAACCATCGTAAAACATAGTCAAGCAACAGTGAAACGGCTTCCATATCGAGACCTTAATCACAGTTAGTACTTCCCTTGACACAACCCAATATGTCTCACGTAACCGAATGAACCATTCTAGTTTTGTATCATGTGGACGTACAAATTTTCTCGTAGATGTCCAACCTTTTTAAACAACTCTCACACCAACACAGTGATTGTAATAGAGCTACACTCACTTAAACATAGGGCAAAATAAGAGCGGGAAACAGCACAGAAAATGGATGCCGAAATGTGCACTGCCTTGGCAGGAGTGACCTTGAACTTGCTACACTCATCATGCACACAGTCAGAATGAGCAGCTGGGCGCTAAGATGATAACCTCACTACACATTTCATTCACTTTCATCCTCAGGGCGTATTGACCAAACGAGGCATTTTTCACATCATATACTAATCTCACAGACCAAGACACAACCACTGCAAATCAAAACTCTCTTTCCATCCTACTAGGACTGCACCATCTCTTCATGCAGACAACTGTGGAATTACACAGCTATAATTGAAACTTTTGAAAAATATAAGATCCAGAACATGTCAGATCGTGCATACACATGTCTTGCATATGGATTGGATTCTATCAAAGAAGAATTTCACTCCTTCAAGGAAAACATCATTAAATAAAACATCAGTTAAAGGCTAAACATAACTTGCTTAGATCCTCTTACATATCATTCACAGCATGTACTGGAGATGCTCACTAATAGAAAATATCCACTCATAAAGAAGTGTCACAGTTTCAGCCTCAAAACAAACAAAAGTAGTTACCCTGCATCATCTCATTATAGCATAAATTACTCAAATAACTATACCACTACATCAAAATATTCATGAAAATCATACAAGTTGTCATTCATGAAATCAGGCCTGACACTGAAAGAAGAAACTGCACAATGTATGTAGAAAATCACCTAATTAGTGTATAAACGAAATGATAGAAAATATATGTATATGTGTATTACATATGGTAACTACATCTCTAATGAAATCGTGATCTGTTTGAGTGCTGCACACTACCTCACTCGTCTCATTATTAACATGATTGTACACTCTTATCAATAGTACTCCTCAAGAATACTAAATTCCTCATTTCATGTTGCACTATAATAACAATAGTCACATTGTGCAACAGACGAGTCTAATAACGCCAGGAATACCACAAGATAATTCATCCTAATACTAACCAGACCTGACATTGTTGAATGTTGTTGATAGTGCGAGATCCAAAATGGGAAGGTCATTGACACGTGACTAATGTCTCACTCATGCAAAAAATTCTATGAAGCTTGAAAATATACTCAAAAGAGAACACATGGAAGCTGCTAGGTCACTCAAAGAAACTTAACTGGCACAATAGCAGGAACACTAGATATATTACACTAGAAAATACGGTAATTCCACACTACCACACACTGAGGTCTGCAATTTACCCTGCGCAAGTTCTATCTATTCTAACACAAGTGTTTTAACTTTCCACTGATATTGAGGTCATCGGAGATGTTTATCTAGTAGCAGAAACAGATATACGTTAGTCGGAAGGCACAAAATTTCTTGTTTGAAGTTTTGCTCCTTGTTGGGGCAGCATTCACAAAACGACGGTAGGTGGGGAGTCGCTTCTCCTCACCAAACTTTGGACTGCCGGCTCCTAATTTATTAATAATCCACTTTCAACAAGGCCAATGACATTTCAGTGTCAATAAACTTCACCAACAGCCATATACTTTAAGATATTTTATTTTAGTCTGAAAGCAACTAGTCTTGGCAAATCATTTTGGAATCTTCAGGACCCACACGCTTTTATCCAAATAAACGAACTTATCGTGTAGCGCCATAAAATACTGGGTATCGTGAATTCCAATCGTTATGCAAATGCTTCATACCAAAACGTGACATGTACATGTTGTATATTTACTGAAAATAATCTTACCTCAGATTCATCTCTCAACCCTCGTTTGACATGTGCCTTGTGGTCGGCAGGTGCTCCCAACACACTATGATCTCAGTCACTAATACTGGATTACCTATTACAGGGCTATCCGCTTACAGCAAATAGCCAGTTGGGCTACAACAGTAACAACTTCATCAGCCGTTTCCGTTCCCTCAAACATTATTTTCTCTGATGACTTTCTGTATTTCTACTCCCTCCTCATGATTTACCATAACTATTGTGTGACTAGCTACTTGCTCCTTGACCTGACCTGCAAGAGTCTGTCTCGGAGTAGTTTCTCGCCTATCATGTAACTCAAATTTTTCCCTTCTTCCATTGATTCTATCTTCCTGGTCTTTCACTCCTTATCTACTGGTCTATGACAGTTATAATTGCCTAAGATTGTCATCCTCAAGTGCTATTAATCTGTTTGGTTGTAACACTTCCTTGTAGTCCTATGCGGTCTGTTTGAACATGGGAATGTCATCCCCTGTGGAATGCAGGAATTTGGCAATCAGAGTTCTAATGCGGGATAACCTGGAGACTGAAGTAACATAAAGTGCATTGAGCTGAATCCAACCCATCTTCCCACAACAACATAGCATCAGTTTCACTGCAAGTGCGCACTAAAGCGCAGCGTAATAATTCAGCAAGGTGTTAATATTAAACACAAGCAGTTGACAATTAGTATTAGAAATCTGAAACAATTCAGATTTATGGCTTTGAGTTTACAAAGTCCAGTATACACTTTCTCCAAGCAAATCAATTCAGTAAAGTCATCAGATCCATGGATTGCATAGTATTTAGTATTCTTAAGAAATATGAAAATGATTATAAACTCCACTCTGTCAAAATTACAGTTAACATAATCGTGATGGGAGGGTGCTGGGAAGGCGAGAGGATTGAACGATGGGGACTGGTCCATTATTGTAGCTACGACTTGTCATCACTGCAAAGTACAACGATGAAATTGGCAATAAAAGTTACTCATAGTATTCCATTCTAATTAAACTGCCTATTACAACAGGCCACAGAAACCCAGTAATAAGTTTCATTACAGATACTAAAACCACCAACCGGGAAAAACATATCTACAGTCAATAATCGTCGACAGTTTTAGACTAAGATTCCGTACAATTATAAACATTTAATCCAAAGTAATAGTTCATATCATTAGCAGAAGAAAAGATTTTGCACGCAGAACTTCAATATAGGTGTCCGCACAGCAAACCCCAACATTAAATGCAGTGTGCAGTTCCAAAAATTATTGATCAGAAATGCTTTTTTAATGTATAAGTAAGTTAGTACTGATTCCACAAGATCGAAATATCACACTCCTAATAACATTCAGAAGCATCTTAAATGCCACCGAGCTGACGAAGGCTTTCTCTACGGGAACTAGTGACGTAGCAACTCACAGATGACCACTTAATAGAACTACAAGTTCCTTTTGCAGGGAAGCAAACTAACAATTAAACACAAATAGAAACCACAAAAATATCCCAGTACACACTTACCACTTCAGTATCATCCACAAACTTGGTTTCATGAAATCAACCCAACGTGTTAATATGTCAGCCCTGATAAATAGTAATTTATCTGCTGATATACGTATGGTACGACAAAAGAACGGAAAGACAGAAGTTTAGCAATAAGCGGCGTAATTGCACTTCGCCAAATGTGAATGTAACATTCCACTTAGAGTTTACTCAACAAACTCGACTAACAAAAAAATGGTTCAAACGACTCTGAGCACTATGGGACTTAACATCTGAGGTCATCAATCTCCTAGAATATAGAACTACTTAAACCTAACCAACCTAAGGACATCACACACATCAATGCCCGAGGCAGGATTCGAACCTGCGACCCGCGACCGCTCGGTCACACCGGCCGGCCTCGACTAACAGCGGGGAACAGAAGTGCATACGCATGTTTATCAGTTAATGTGCTAGTATTTAATGAACAATAGAGAAAAAGTCATAAACATCAGAAGTTATGTAAGGATAAAATTTAAAAACCACGAATTTAACAGTTATTCAATGTTGGTTGAAAAAAAATTAGTTCCAATTTGGTCACTATGTGCAGATCTGACGCTGTGAATGCGAGAATGACGTGCAGAAATGATTACATATATGATGGCCTAGTGAATCCGGAAATTCTTCACTATTGCTAAATGAAAGGACGGTCATATTTTTGTTTTGCTTTACTTTAGGGCGCAAAAACAACTAAGGGGATACGCGCCCATGTCAGAACTTGAGAACACAAATACGAAAAAGAAGTTAAAAACGACTACACGTGAAGCCCAATCGATTGGAGGAAACAGCATAAAGAAGAAGGACTTGCTCTTGGAGAAAGGTCCATAAAATACGCAGTAGAGGCAATGGACGGTCCGAACTAAAGACTAAAATAATGTGCTTCGCCATACTGCTACGACGGATAGAAAGTAATACGCAGGCGGCAGCTCGTGCGTCGCTCGGTTGAAAGGCAGGTAATTCAGACGCCATACAGACATCAGAACGTAAGTGGTTACATCTACATCTACATTTATACTCCGCAAGCCACCCAACGGTGTGTGGCGGAGGGCACTTTACGTGCCACTGTCATTACCTCCCTTTTCTGTTCCAGTCGCGTGTGGTTCGCGGGAAGAACGACTGTCTGAAAGCCTCCGTGATCGCTCTAATCTCTCTAATTCTACATTCGTGATCTCCTCGGGAGGTATAAGTAGGGGGAAGCAATATATTCGATACCTCATCCAGAAACGCACCCTCTCGAAACCTGGCGAGCAAGCTACACCGCGATGCAGAGCGCCTCTCTTGCAGAGTCTGCCACTTGACTTTGTTAAACATCTCCGTAACGCTATCACGGTTATCAAATAACCCTGTGACGAAACGCGCCGCTCCTCTTTGGATCTTCTCTATCTCCTCCGTCAACCCGACCTGGTACGTATCCCACACTGTTGAGCAATACTCAAGTATAGGTCGAACGAGTGTTTTGTAAGCCACCTCCTTTGTTGATGGACTACATTTTCTAAGGACTCTCCCAATGAATCTCAACCTGGTACCCGCCTCACCAACAATTAATTTTATATGATCATTCCACTTCAAATCGTTCCGCACGCATACTCCCAGATATTTTACAGAAGTAACTGCAACCAGTGTTTGTTCCGCTATCATATAATCATACAATAAAGGATTCTTCTTACTGTGTATTCGCAATACATTACATTTGTCTATGTTAAGGGTCAGTTGCCACTCCCTGCATCAAATGCCTATCCGCTGCAGATCTTCCTGCATTTCGGTACAATTTTCTAATGCTGGAACTTCTCTGTATACTACAGCATAATCCGCGAAAAGTCGCATGGAACTTCCGTCACTATCTACTAGGTCATTTATATATATTGTGAAAAGCAATGGTCCCATAACACTCCCCTGTGGCACGCCAGAGATTACTTTAACGTCTGTAGACGTCTCTCCATTGATAACAACATGCTGTGTTCTGTTTGCTAAAAACTCTTCAATCCAGCCACACAGCTGGTCTGATATTCCGTAGGCTCTTACTTTGTTTATCAGGCGACAGTGCGGAACTGTAC
Organism: Schistocerca piceifrons; assembly: GCF_021461385.2. NCBI lineage: Eukaryota > Metazoa > Arthropoda > Insecta > Orthoptera > Acrididae > Schistocerca > Schistocerca piceifrons. The sequence continues at coordinate 802,649,940 of NC_060141.1, read as the reverse complement.
CGAACGCCTTCCGGAAGTCAAGGAAAATAGCATCTACCTGGGAGCCTGTATCTAATATATTCTGGGTCTCATGAACAAATGAAGCGAGTTGGGTCTCACACGATCGCTGTTTCCGGAATCCATATTGATTCCCACAGAGTAGATTCTGGGTTTCCAAAAACGACATGATACTCGAGCAAAAAACATGTTCTAAAATTCTACAACAGATCGACGTCAGAGATATAGGTCTATAGTTTTGCGCATCTGCTCGACGACCCTTCTGGAAGACTGGGACTACCTGTGCTCTTTTCCAATCATTTGCAACCTTCCGTTCCTCTAGAGACTTGCGGTACACGGCTGTCAGAAGAGGGGCAAGTTCTTTCGCGTACTCTGTGTAGAAAAAAGGGGGCATTCGGTCAGGAAGTGGCGAACTGTCAACGGCTGATGATAACGAGCACAGAGTGGTGCGGGATCACCACCTGACAAATGGCGATGGCTGACACGACAGTGTTCAATACGGAATCTGGCTAAAATGGTCTCCTCACGGCGAGAGGGCCGAGAGGACGACGGCCAAGCCCGTTGGGATATTTTTTATTCGCCAGAGCTTGCTACCATGAAGGTGGTGATGCCAAAGTGACACTAACTGTTGACACGGATATCATCGGAAGGAATGGAAGAACTAGCGGCGCGGGGTAGTGGGACTGCAGGCTTGGCAGCAGCGTCAGCGGCCTCATTTCATGTCAGACCGACGTACCATGAACCCACATAAACGTCACGGCGGTTCCCCCAAGAGTGAGCAAATGGAAGCTTTCTTCGACCCGTTGTACTAAAGGGTGGACTGTGGACAGCACGCAGAAGCTCTGAAGGGTACAAGGAGGCAGAGCAGGTGACACAACTGATAAGTCTGTGTGGCCTCACGTACTGTGCGGCCTGAAGAGTGCTGCTGTAAATAGTGAGTAGTGTTCCGAAAACCGTCAGTGCCGATGACAAAGGCACACCCGGCACCATGGTCGACACGAGAGCCATCAGTGTATACAACTGTACTATCTGTAAGTTCTATGTAAGTGTTGAGAAACTTACAGCGATAAATCGAATCAGGAATAGTTTCCTTATGAAGTGAATTAAGTCCAAGGTGAACACGGGCTGCCGAACGAAGGTAATGTGGTGAAGGGTTCACGCCAATCGGTAAAGTGGCAAGTAGCGTGATGTTGAGCTGCTGGAGCAGTAGCCAAGAGCGAACTCCAGGAGGTACAGAGAGGAGCGCATGCTGCATACTGGCAGTCAAAGGAGTCATCGAAGGAGGATCCGTAGGATGGGTGGCCACGCACGGCACACAAACCGCATGCGTATCTACAGAGGAGAAGCTACGGCGGTAGGGCAACTGCAGTTTAGCACCTTCTGCACAAAGACTCTCAACCAGGCTAGTGTAAAAGCCCAAACGGATTCCACGATTGTGGATTGTAATTAGATGGTATAAGACGTGAAGATGCATAGACGAAGTACCTTTAGTCTAGTTTCTAATGAACAATGGATCGACACAGATGGAGGTTGGTGGTCCCATACGCTCCGTAGGACATGTACGACACTCTGGGATCGGGTGCAGTGGGCGGCCGGATAAGATACATGAGTGGACCAAGAACGTTTTCTATCACGAATGAGTGACAGGAATTTCGTAATGTCATCGGACGTAAGAGCATTTGGCCCAAGATGAAAAGACGCTGAAAGAAACCCATTGCGCCGCCAGAAATTCATACAAAGTGTTTTGTCAGTAGAAAAGCGAAAACCGTAGTGGATACTCCACGATTAAAGACATCGCTAAAGACGACGCTCAAAGCGACTGGTCCGTGGAGAAATGCAACAGATAGCAAAATGGTCGACGGAAAGGGAGAAAGAGAGAAAGAGATGTCCAGTGGGAGACAGTTCAAAACAGGTGTAATGGCTACAGCAAAAGGGACGACGCTCAGGACAGAGCCTTGAAGCACCCAATTTTCCTGCATGAAGGTGTCCAACATGGCAGAATCCACCTGGACCTTGAAAACTCCGTCTTTTAAAAATTCCTGACGGAGACAGGACAGGCAACGTCGGAAACCCTAAGCGTATAGAGTATGGAGGATACCTGTCGTCCAACAGGTCTCGTAGGCTTTCTCCAAATCAAAAAACACAGCCACAGTCTGTTGTTTCAGCAGAAAACCGTTACTGAAATAGACTGACAGAGTGACGAGATTGTCGAATGCAGAACGACTCACTCGGAATCCACACTGGTTAATAAATTGTGAGATACGAGAAACCATACCAGCTGGGCGTGAATCATACGTTCCATTACCTTGCAAACACACCTGGTGAGAGAAATGGGGCGGTAAGTAGGAGGAAGGTGTTTGTCCTTACAGGAATTACGTATGGGTATGACAGTGGCTTCACGCCAGTGTCTGGGAAACGTGCCATCTGCTCAGATGCGATTTTATGTGTGAAGGAGAAAGTGCTTGCCCGCAAGAGAAAGGTGCTGCAACGTCTGAATGTGAACATCGTCCAGCCCTGAGGCAGAAGACTGTGATGAAGTGAGAGCATGGTTTCGCTTCTTCGTAGTAAAGGCAGCATTGTAGTGATCATGATCCTGACAGGAAATGGGTGTCACCCGAGCCTCCTCCACTCGTTTCCGATGGAGAAAGGCAGGGCGGTAGTGGGCAGAGCTCAAAATCTCCGAAAAATAGCGGCGTAGGGTGTTACAGATAGCAATGCGGTCCACAATGACATCCGTTACGGTCAGGCCGGAAGTTGGGGATTGGGCCTTGGTCCCAGAGAGCCGCCGGAGGTTGGCCCACACGACTGAGGACGGAGTGGAACTGCCAAAAGATCTAGTAAATGAAATACAGCTAGCTTTTTTGCTGTCCCGAAGAATAGAATGACACTGCGCACGTAACTGCTTATAATGGATGCAGTTCGCCATTGTAGGATGAGGGTTAGAAAGGCAGGGAGCACGTTTCTGCGCGCAAATGGCGTCGTGAACGCCTCAGTCCACCAAGCGATCAGGACACGGTTAGGTAAAGATAAAGTGCAAGGAGTAGAACATTCTGTGGCGGTAAGGATAACGTTTGCAAGGTATTGTACCTGATCGTGACAACTGGGGAAATATTGTTCGGCGAAGATCACCAGGGAGGAGTAAGGCCTCCATTTAGCCTTAGAAAGCTGCCAATTGGGTTTACACTTTGGTGGGGTAGGAGGAGTAAATGTATAACACACGGGAAATGATCGCTCGAGTACGTGTCAGAGAGATCAGAACACTCGAGACGAGAGGCAAGCTGGCAGTGCAGAACGAGAGGTTCAAATGGGAATAAGTGTACGTGGAGTCTGATGGGAGGGCGGGTGCTTTAGTATTAAGGCAGATGAGGTCGAGTTAACTGAGAAGGTCAGCCAAGAGAACTACTCTCGGCAGGTTCTGGAAGAGCCCCACAGGAGCTGGTGGGCACTAAAGTCACCGAGCAGTAGAAGGTGTGAGGGAACTGACCAGTAAGCTGGAGCAAGTCTTTCCCGGTGACACCTGATGCCGGTATTACCTCGGCGTATCATAAAACGCCCAAAGGACTAATTGGAAGGACTGGACCTTAGGGCGGGGCAGCATTCACCATTCAATCAATAGAAATAAGAATTATCATAAAATTCAAGTGGGAGAACATTTGTACATGAAACTCCTCAGTTGGCTTTAAATACCAAAGAAAGTATAACAACTTTTTATAAAATATAGAATAAACTGAACACCTAAAGGGCTACCGTAAGTTCACTTACAGGCAGTTTTAAACCCTTGCCCAAATATGTTCGTTTTAAAAAGAATTGGTTACTATGTCTTGTATTAACAAACTAGTGAAGAAATAACACTTATAATAATAAACTCCCAGTGAGAGAACATTTATACATAAAGCCTATCAGTTGGCTTTAGTTACCAATGAATGTACAACTTTTCAAATGTCAAATGAAGAAGGTAATACCCTTTTTATAGAAAATAGAAAACACTGCACGCTGAAAGGGCTATCGTAAAGTCACATACAGACAGTTTTAAAACCTCCCCCAAATATATTTGTTTAAAAGAAACAGTAACCTTACAACTGGACAGGTAATACTATACATCAGACACTTCTCTTACAAATAGTTCGCAGCTCACGGCATCGACCAAGTGCGGATATGAATGTCCGTCGGAGCGGTTAACGCGGGCCACGCCTGGTTTTGCCGCTCGGGCCCGATTTATCGGCCCGACGGAGGGCGCGAAGCACAGCGGGTGCGTCCGACTTCACTTTCCGCGTGACCCCCCGCCCCCAAACGGTTAACTCAGACGAATCTCATTGGGTGCACCTGGGTCTTAACGGAACGTTCAATTCCGTCAGATGCAAGAACAAGCGAGAACCCGGAGGTTTAGCCCAGACCCACCACCTAGGCCCAGATGTAGAACAAATCAGTTATAGTCCTAGGAACCGCCTGTGCTGAAGCAGCAACAACACGCTACAACCAAATGTCTGAAACAGTGCTATGTTAATAAAACCAAAATCAATCACTTAAAACAACTTTAAATGAAAAGACACGGTAGCACTATCGGAAGAATTAAAACAAATTGCGACTGCTAAATATAGCTTACAAGCAACAGTTAAGAAAGACTCAGGATTGACATATTTTAAGTAACCAGTTGGAAATTTGTGAAGATACGAGGGTCACTCCAAAAGAAATGCACACTACTTTTCTAAAAATACAGTTTTCATTTTGCATGTGTGAAAGTTTTACAATGTGTAGATACATCCTTCCTGCTTGTTTTCAAACTTAGTTCAACTTGTTCCCGTGAGTGGCGCCGTCACAGCATGTCTTCTAGATGGCTGCTACACTTGATGTTCGTCAGAAGCAACATACTGTCATAGAATTCTTGTGCTGTGAAAACGAGACAGTGGGAAACATCCACAAGAGGTTGAAAAAGGTGTATGGAGATGCTGCTGTCGATCGCAGTACAGTCAGTCGTTGGGCAAACAGGTTATGTGATGAAAGAGGGCACGGCAATATTAAGGATTGTCCTTGCAGCGGCAGGTCTCGTACTGCACACACTCCAGACAATGTGCAGAGTGTTAACGGAATGGTGACTGCTGACAGATGCATCACAGTGAACTAATTGTCACGCTACGTTGGGATAGAGGGAGGAAGTGTTTGCAGAATACTGAAAGTGTTGTCGTTAAGAAAGGTTTGTGCCAGGTGGGTTCCCAGGATGTTGACAGTGGCTCACAAAGAAACAAGAAGAACGGTATACAGCGAACTTTTGGAACAGTATGAGAATGGTGGACATGAATTTCTTGGAAGCATTGTGACAGGTGATGAAACATGGCTCCATCATTTTTCACCAGAGACAAAGAGGCAATCATTGGAGGGCATCCTGCAAATTCACGCAAGGGGGGGGAAAAAAAAAAATTCAAAACCACACCTTCTGCTGGAAAAGTTATGGCTACAGTGTTTTTCGATTCCGAAGTACTCTTGCTTGTGGACATCTTTCCAAGTGGAACCACCATAAATTCTGATGCATATGTGACGACACAGAAGAAACTTCAAGCTCGACTGAGTCGTGTTCGACCACATCGGCAAAAGCAGGATGTTTTGCCGTTGCACGACAATGCACGGCCACATGTCAGTCAAAAAACCATGGAAGCGATCACAAAAGCCGGATTGACAACATTGAAACACCCGCCTTACAATCCTGACCTGGCCCCATGTGACTATCACCTCTTTGGGAAACTGAAAGACGCTCTTCGTGCAACAAGGTTTGATGACGATGACTCCCTTGGGCAACATGCCAAACAGTGGCTCCAACAGGTTGGTCCAGAATTTTACCGTGGGGGTATACAGGCGCTGGTTCCAAGAAGCCGTAAGGTAGGTGAGAGGGGTGGAAATTATGTGGAGAAATGAAAATATTGTTCCTGAAGGATGTATCTACACACTGTAAAACTGTCACACATGTAGAATAAAAGACGGATTTTTAAAAAAATAGTGTGCATTTCTTTTGGAGTGACCCTCGTAATAGCTCAGGCAGTCAGTCACCTCTCCCTGGAGCTGTCCTGTACCAGGGAGTACATGCGTACCGTAAGTGTCTACCCAGGGCTGGGAATTACGCGTTACCCAGTCACCTGTTACGTGGCAGATGCATGGGCTAGCTTTCAGAAGCACCCAGGGAGGGAGGAGAAACAAATAAAGAGGAACCTCAGGCGTTGAAGCGGATGAATAATAGGAGATTGAGTACGAAGTGGAAAGAAAGAAAAAAAAAATTGTGGGGCCTGTTCTGATGTCAGGCTACTTAAAATTCAGAACACGTTCCCAAAAATATCGCAGAGAGGTTCTCCAAAGAAGCGGAAAACGGATAGCAGGAGCATGGACATGCAACACAGAAGGCAAAAGTTTCTGCAAAGGCTGAGGCCCCATGGTAGCCAAACAAGAACTGACCAAAGTGTGGTGTGCCCTGTGTGTGGTGACGAGGGAGGGGGGGGGGGGGGGCGGTCATAGGGACAGTTCAGAATACAAGGCTATGGTGTGGGATGGTTAGCGCAGAAACGGCAATATCATTCACAGTTTGGATGATAATTCACTTGAACAAGTCTAACCAGTGAATGTGTGGACCAATGCAGCAAATTTCTTCCTGCATGAAATACACCAATGAAGTATTTAGTACACAGTAAACCGTTTGTAGTTAATATACTTCACAGTACTCCAAAATGCTGATGTTCTTAAGAATATAAATGAATTTTAGACTTAACGAAATATCCGCCTAGCGCTCACTAAACCACCTGTCTATAACAATTTATCTTTTAAAAACAATTTGAACAATATTTGCAATTTTTGAAAAATACGCACCTGGCTCTTACTACACTATGTTAATAACCTTCCCATTAACAATTGTAATTAAGAAACATGCGCCACTCTTTTCACGAAGTCTAAGATATTGAAGACGAAACGCGCCAAGGCGCTCAACAAATGATCCATTAAACGCCAAGAGATCAGTGAAGATAAGGTCCGAATTTAAACGTTGGCGGTCGTCTGAATAAAGCCATATGTGTATAACAGAGTAAGGTACATACAGTAAACTTTTTACTGTTTCACACTTCTTACCTCCACATGCCATCAGGCCGACATGAGATGGCTCGGTCTTTTTCTAACACCAGCACCTCGCTGTCACTAAGGGAGCAGCACCAGACCCGTGACCGGCCATGGCAGCGGAGATCTGCCCCAAACTGCCGCCTCTTAACTACCCAGATCACACAGGACCCCAGATGGACTCAACTGCGACACACTACAGTTCCAAATGAACAGATTCTTGCACACCAGGATGAGAAATTACGAAGGTGGAACAAAGCAATTCCACCTAAGGGAAGTGAGAGTAACGTTCCTACATTAGTCTATACAAATACAGCCTGTTCACATTAGCAATTGCTTTGAATTTAAGCGACAGCAAATTGGGAACTCAACCAAAAGTCAGGCAATGAATATTATTGTTGAGACATCAATAATAGCCACCAAACTCAAGGTAGAATATTGGACTAATAAGAGCAAAGCGATCTGTCTAACAGTCATAACTCTGTAACATTTTGACTATCACATATTACACTGCTTCAGAACATTAGCTGCCTTAAGTGGAGCATAATTACGCCTCAAAAAATGCTGGAACTCTTGTCCATAAGTTTCACAAGAACTTTAAAGCAGTGTAGGACGTTGTCCTTTACATGTAAACATGCAATTATCAGGCGAAGTGTCTTATCACATTCATAAACTGGAATTGGTCACATGGGTCACCGAGAGGTGCTGGATGAAAATCAGCAGCTGAAGGTCTTCGCTCCTCCCAGTAGTGAGACCGGCGTCCAAACACCACACAGGCAGGCAGCCTCACCGACGAGGACACAGTCCCTCTCCTTGACTCCACACACGCCACTCGCGGCATCATCTCCAAGTTTGTAACAGCTGCTGCTCTCCATAGCGCAGCTCCCCGTCTATATTCTGTGGACTCACTCGATGCCGACATACCACTCGCGCCATCTCTGGGACTTGCTTCATACCACCAGCCGGACAATTTTACATTCAAGGACCGGGAACCAGCCCGCTAGTGATATATTGAGTCAAGAGCCACAGCTCATTCTTCCCTCATCAAATACTCAACAAAGCCCGTCCGCTAATTTATGTTAAACGAGGAACAGAGAATTTAGCTCCATCCGTTGACCTTGCTACTTCCCAGTAGCAATGTTACGTACCATTTGGGTGAGTGGCTTAAGAACCTGGATAACCTCACAAGCTGCTGCAAAGCACTGTGCCAATTTATGAGAAATTGGGGCCATATCTTCACGCTGGGTAGAAAGGTTTAGGATGAAACCTTATCACCAACAGGCACCTTTAACTCGCTTTGCCCCTGACTGAAATGGTGCACCTGCGTCTAGTGTGTGATACTAATATTTCGTCACACTTGTTTCCAGTTCTCTTAAATTAGGTCACGTGTCCATTTCTCAGGGAACAGGGCATTAACTGACCACAGATTGGCCAAGGGGAGTTGAAACCATGAGCAAACAGCAAGGAAGTGGGGTGGTTTTAACAACTTCATCGTAGGTGTAATTAACCGCCAAATTAAACCATGGTACTAAAGGAATCCACTTGTGGAGTGAATGAGAATGGAAAATAATAATGGCTGCCTGCAGATTGTAGTTCACTCTCTCAACAAATCAAGGTTTCTGGCAGTATGGTATAGTCGTCGAATGAGATAGTGCGTTAAAGTAGAATCTTTAACCTGTTGTAGAGAAGAAGACAGGAGCATTGCACGGCAATGGTACAGGGAGTGACAACTATGAAAAATATCCGTGACAAGTGAAGAACAGTTCACCCAACAGTCACCCTACTTCTTGGTACCAACCAGACTAATCTGAACAGGCATCAACACATGAGGAGAATGTACCGGTTGCTGTATCTATTACGTGGAAGGGGCCGACATAATCAACAAAGAGCGTATTCATGGGAAAGTGATCACTTGAAGATTGCAAAAATCTCCTACAAGTATTGGAACTGGGTTTAGCAATTTTATATTCATGGCACTGTCCCACCAAATGCTATATATATTGATACAAGGTAGGTCAACTAAGAAATTCCCTAACCCTGCCAAGGATCCAACAGACTGCTAAATGCCCTCCAATCACAGACTTATGAAAGCAATGGAAAATTCCGGCAACCAAGTCTTGCGTAACACAAATCTTGGTCTGCTTATCCCGCTTGCTCTAATAACACAATCGCCCTTTTGCATGATAATAAATTTTGTTTAATCTTACACAGAGCGAGGTCTTGGTCTTGATGGTGCTCCAAATTACAAAATAACTTATGGAACATGCTTAATACCTCAGTAACCCAACCTGGTTCCCTTATTCCCTGTTCCTTATTGTGGTGACTGCAACTCTGCTCGAACATTTGACTCAGTGCTTCTGCCATAGCGTTGTCGGTTCCCCTAATATGCCGGACGGTAAAGCGAACCGCAGGAATGCCCACGGACCACTGGACAATTCGTTCCGTGTTTCTGGGCCTGGTGAGTACCCAACTTAAGGCTTGGTTGTCAGTTTCAAGACAAAGTTCCCGTTGATCGACGTCGAACAAACTTTTCGAGGGGGAACAGTACCACCAGGACCTCAAACTCGTAAAAATAATATTGAAGTCCTACTGGCGAAAGGGACCGTGAAGCGTACGCAATTGGTCTACGTTCTCCCTGATTTCCTGGAAGAGTACCGCATCGATACCCAATTTTGAACCGTCGGTCTGCACGGCAAAACAGATGTGCGAAGTCAGAAATGGCTTGCACTGGAGGGTTAATCAAGGAGACAGCTGTGACATCCTGCACTCAAATGTCAGATTCTTCTTACGCAGCTGGTTCAAGGGGGGCCGCTATCTGGGCAAGATTAGGGATGAACTTTCGATGGAAGTTCGCTGTCATTATGAAGCGTCTTAGGTGGGGGAAATATCTGCAAGTACGTGTTCCTTTTTCGATCTTCTCGGATCCGGCCAGCAGAAAGCAAATGATCAGGGGAAGAAATCTCGTGCTTAGCTAAATTAGTTCTCGATGGCTCTAAAGTAAGACAAGTGGCAAGAAAGCGGCCCAAAACCTCCTCCAGGTATTGCAAATGTCGTTGGAAGGTAGTACTATAAATTGCCATGTCATCTAAGTAATAACAACCTGATTTAAATTTTACATCCCCCAATATTACGTCTGAAGTCTGGAGAGAACAGCAGCCCCAATCCATAAGCGAAATGGTACACGGCTAAATTCGAATATACTCCAATCCAGACGGAACGCTGTCACATGTCTAGAATTTTCAGTGAGTTGGAGCTGGTGATGAGCCTGATTAAGATAGAGAATAGAAACAAGAACGAGAATCATAAAACCAGGTGAAACAGTGGTGCAAGTCGGACAGAGTGACAGATTCCAACTTCTTATTTAATAGCCTATAATCAACCACGGGTTGACACCGGAATCCCTGACCCTTCGGAACTAAAAAGATAGGGAAGGCATAAGGAGAGACAGACGGCCTCATAACCACATCACGAAGCATCTACTCAACATGGGTGGTGTTAACCTAGAAGTGGGCTGACACACTGAAGATCGTCATTAAGGCGGATCCTCCATTGTATACTGTGGCTATCACCAAATTTGTCAGTTAAGACATCCAGGAAATGGACCAGGAGCAGCATCGCCCCAACCTTAGGATCACAAACATGACCTACCTTACACTTACATCACGCACAGTAACGGAGTTTTCCCCTGTGACCGGAATACAGTGTTACAATTCGTAGCTCTTTTTGGGGTAAAATTTAAAAGAAAACGTCCTACCCACGTAATTCAAGATAAAACTACTACGCTGAATCCAGTCGCAGCACAAGACCATGAACGGAAAAATGCTTGACTAGGGAGAATTGGACGGGCCAACAAATTCTTGCACAGAGATTGACGCCTCATAGCGACCGATCAGAGGCAACACTTGCGACCAATCAGAGGCAACACCTGCCCATTGGCAGTACAACATCCCTGCAAGGCCGGTTTTAGGCTAGGAAACTCACAACTGCTGCGACTGAAAATATGCAAATAATAATCAAGCAATTAAAGGCTACTGCCTGAATCAATTAAAGCACACACGAATTCATGATTTACTGCATCACAAACAAGGGGCAAAAGTGAATGCGGCTGTAGCATTAAATAGGAGATTTAAACTTCAACGCACCCGCACGCTTTCGGTGTCAGCTGTCCGGACGCGCGTTGCGTGGCGCAAGACACCGGCTCACCATCTGTATAGGATCACCGCAACGTAAACACCACTTGGCCTTAACCATCCCGAGTGCTCTCCGCCCCCTGTCCAACGCTCGGTTGTTCTGAAACGCACCTCGCACCTTCCCGCCGTATCGGAGAAACGAACGAATCAATCTGAAGCACTAATCTGTGTAATTCGGCAAAAGTCACCACCGTCTTATTACAAAATATCAAGCGTGATCGGTCTTCGGGCACAGCCCCTTGCAGGATACACTAGTTTCGATCGCTACCTCGTCACTGAAGCTCCAAAGTCATAACGGCTTTACGAACCCCTTCTATATATTCCTGCAAGATATGTGTGTGTGTGTGTGTGTGTGTGTGTGCGTGCATGTGTTTTGGGATCTAATGGGCGCCCAACAGCGAGGTTATCAGCGCCCTGACATTTATTTAAACAAACGAATGTGGATAAGAACTAAAATTGTCGTACAAACGTGCCCCCTAAATGACCACACAATCTCCCTATCGCACAGGCAATCTAACATGCACTAAAACCAGCGAGGAGGGAATATAAAGAAAGATAAAGAAAGTAAAACAGAGTGAAAACAAAACGCAGAAGAGCTAAAATAACAACACAGGGAAATGTAACTGGCTGACCACTTACAAAAATCGTGGGTGAGCCAGCCACCCTGTTGATATATTAAAAACATCTCCGCAAAATCCTGAACGGGGAGGTAATATATGTTGGTCAATTCATTTTTCGTATGTGGAGACATTTATGCCTAACAATATTCTTCCTCAAATCCTGCACGGTTCCTTGATCCTGTAATACTTCCGCAAGATTAGCACTTGACCGCCCTTTCGCCAGAGGATATTATGATTGCAGAGAAACTGGCGACTAGACGTTGCTGCAGCCCTACATTTTGTTTTCAGTCAAGACGCCAATAGGGCGGGTTTATTAGCTTCATTATAGAACCACCTCGAACTGTGTGCATGCAGCAGCTTGGGAGTTGAAATAAACTTATTGTTTACATCCTAACCACAGCCAGCCACACGGTTCAAGTTCGCAAACTGCCGTTGATATACCGTCTGTAATAAACAAGGTTTGCTCTTGTCTTGTTTAGCTCATAAACGACGCCGTTTGCAATTTCTAATGCAATTGTTTTTACATGGTGACAACGACCTAGGCCTAGTCATGACGCTATATTTCTTCGTCATCTATGAGTTTACGAAAGAGTATGCTCAAGGGAAAAATATTACACCGGCATACAGCCCTGTGAGAAAATAATAGTATGGAAATCGTTATGTGAATGTAGAAAAAGTGTATGATGGAATAACACCTGGAACATTCTCGTACATCATACTAACGACTGTTGTCTTCTATTGCATCGTATAGTACGAATCAATAAGCGGCTGTGCATTGATCATTTAGTCGCTGGAAGGCTAGTAAACGACAGTGGCCTTTATTCAGATAACCTTTCTCTACCACCGTTGTTTAATTTTTTACACATTCATAAAGCACTCTTGTTTGTCCGTTGACAACGCACAAAGCCACCTACCCTCAGTCTTTCTGTGGCGGTTTCTGCGATCACAGCGGCCGAGTACCGTTTATTAAGAGCTTAAAACAGGATCTACGAACTCTCGGTAGAAAGGTTAGTGCTTTCTGGTCTAAATGGTGTTCAAAGACAAACGATGTCTGTTCAACATGACATTTTGAACGGAAGAAATGAACGTACGTGTTCCTGCGCCTCTAGAAACTTGGGCGAGCGAACTGTAATTTTTTTAAAAGTTTTTTCGAGCCACATCTAGGCAGTGGGGAGCAGCACAACCAGTGTGCTAAGGAAATAAGCCAATGGGCAGTACTGTTGACATTTTGCCAAAACACTCTGGACAGATGAGGTTTGCGACAAAAGCCACGGCTGAGGCACACAGAACCGCTAACACAGTGAGAAAGTGTGACCCGGCGTGAAGTGACTAGCTCAGTTGTGCTTCATTCCCCAACCCCTTTTCCGCCATTTACCAAGGAATCGGAGGAAAGTATTAAAACAAGACATCCTGTTGACACCCTCCCCTGCCCTCTCCCCTCACCCCTCCAGTGTATCTTCAACCAACCACAGCACAGTACTCCTTACCTCCATCACAGTATTAAGATTCCTAGATGACGGAAACAAAACAATTCTCTCATCTTTCCAACCAGTGAGAGAGTAATATTCAAATGTCCGCCTGTTTAGCTGGGTGGTAACGTGCTTGCCCCCGCCCCCCTTGTAAGCGGACCCGGGTCCGATTCCCGGCCGGATTGGAGGTTTCTCAGCGCTCGTGGACTGGCTGTTGTGTTGTCCTCATCATCATTCCATCCTCATCACCGGCGTGCAAGTCGCCCAGTGTGGCTTCTACTGAAATAAGAGTTGCACTTGGCGGCCGAACGTCGCCAGATGGGGCCTCCCGGCCAACGGTGCCATACGCTCATTACCATTCTTTGTAAAATTTAAATGACGTGTCAGAGATGTAGTAAAAACATGCAGCCTACACTTGAAAGTCAGAAAGCCGAATATGTGCATTATTTCCAATATAAAAATGTCATCATGTTACATACCTTACGTACAGACCGATCGTGTGCTTTTCAATCTTCGGACCAGTCATAGAGAAGTAACAAAATTCCAAAATAGTGGAAATAAATGAGTTTTGTGCTTTATGCCGCACATAACTTCCAATGAATGGTAAAAGGTAAACATAAAACATACAATGGTAAACGGTAAATATGTTACGATAAACACTAAACCGTAAACACAACCGTAAGTGGTAAACGCTAAAGAGTAAATGCTAAAAGCTAATCGTAAACACTAAATGCTTGACTTTAAACACTAAACAGTTAACACTAAAAGCTAAATGGTAGACAGTAAATGGTAACTGCTATATGGTAGACAGTAAACGCTGAACAACTAACGGTAAACACCAAATAGTGAACTCTAAACGATAAACGCTAAATGGTGAAAGCTAAATGGTGAACGCTAAGCGCTATTGCTATATGCAGTAATAATTACTGATCTCTAGAAATTTACGGCAGATGAGAATGGTGTTTTGATTATTTCTGTGAAACTCAGTCTTGACTGTATACATTAGAATACCTCCGTAATAATGTGGAAAATTGATTCTAGGATCAAAATTATGCGTCGTTAATGTACAGACGTTTTGTAAAAGACGGTTCAAATGGCTCTGAGCACTGTGGGACTTAACATCAATGGTCATCAGTCCCCTAGAACTTACAACTACTTAAACCTAACTAACCTAAGGACAGCACACAACAGGCAGTCATCACGAGGCAGAGAAAATCTCTGACCCCGCCGGGAATCGAAACCGGGAACCCGGGGGTGGAAAGCGAGAACGCTACCGCACGACCACGAGCTGCGGACGTCGTTTTGTATATCTGAACCTCTAATCTCCAAAATACTGTACACCCTCGTATGTGTGTTATGCGAAGTAATAATTTCTTCTCTTCCTCTCTCTCTCTCTCTCTCTCTCTCTCTCTGTCTCTCTCTCTCTCTCTCTCTCTCTCTCTCTCTCTCTATCACACACACACACGCACACACGCACATACGCAAACAAACACGAGCGCAACCTGTATCGTAATTACTTCATTACTTTATAATATATTACTGAGGAATAAACAATAAATTGGAAAATTAACAATTTTACAATATAAAATCTTTTTCAGATAATTACTGCAATTTATACTGTGCAATCATACCAGTCTCATGCACATTCAATATCGTTTTCCACATCTTTTACAGGACTGTCTGTTGTAAATAGATTTTTTTTTTTTTTTTTTTTTTTTTTGCAATTTGAGATGGTATTTGAAACATGATTTCACTGCTGCAACTGCCTTAATAAAATTGAAAAAACGCTGAACAGCATTTTACGGGCAAACTGTGCACATCACGAATAACGTATCCTAATGTAGCTATCAAGCAGTTATTTATACTGGAACAGAAATACTTCTGTCATTCGTAACTACCGTATACTTCTAAAACAACGTAGTGTTCGGGATCGGTAAAGCTCTGTCCCTCGAAGTTATTGTCTTACGTGCTCACTGACTTATCTAAGAGCGTTTAGAACACCAATGATTTTATATCTGAGAAGCTGTTGCGAATATAGCAAGGAGTCACATAAATCTTTTTAGAGATTTGATATTAACACCTCTTATTCTTCCATTGTGTGATACTTTGGGATTGGAAAATGTCATTTTTCACAAAAAATATTAAGAATAGTTTCAAAATCGACTGTGTCGGTGTTATTGTCTCCTCTACGATGAGGAAGTGTAGTTCAGCGGGACTGATGGTCGAAATTCTTGATGGGAGATATATAGCTTGTAGTCCTTCAGATGAACCAGCACCATCGCTCTGGGTGATGACACCTTTGGAGTTCTGTGCTGAATATCGGGTGCCGCCGCCCTTACACCCCTGCTGACAGTGTTACAGTGTTTACTGCACTCCACGGACTCTTCCAGTTCTCCAGTGCCGGTTTTCATGTATTACGATAAATAGTAGATAAACAAAATTTATAAATTCTTAATACTAGCAATAAGATTCAGCATCAACTGAAAGGCTCTTAATGAGTTTTTTATCTAACGTTTATCTGATGAATCAGCAGGCAAAATGCGATTATGAGGCATCAGCCGGCAAGTTATTTTCATATCATGCTCACAGCAACCATTTACCATGGAAAGAGGAATCCTTCTTCAGATATTCCCAGAAACAGGTTCTCTCTTCTTCTTTCTTTAGGGTGTTTGGGAGAGAAAAGCAGGTTGAGCAGACGGACCTTGCTGCTCCAAAACAAAACTTGTTGCTAAAAAAGAAATTTCTGTAGGAATATTTATTAACGGGAGCACCATGAACGTTGAAGTGGCACTGGGCTTGTCACAGGTGCGATGGTAATGTGAGGCTTCTCAGCACTCGCTGCATCCCTGTGTGACAGATAATTCTGCGGCGTTACCTCTGACAGATGTCTGTTACCTGAGCTGGGTCACTTATCTTACACTGTGCAAGGTAGACGTAAACCTGCCTCAGTTGTTTGATTACCATTTTCAATTCTCTTGCGGAAGCAAATACGATTTCTCACATGTTATCCAATCCACGTCTTCATCTATGTCTACGAACCACTTTTAAGTGCATTGCAGGAAGTCCATCCCATTGCGCCAATTGTTAGGGTTTCTTCCCACTCCGTTCACCTGTGGAACGTGCGATGAATGATTGTTTAAATGCCTCTAAGAGTACAGTAATTAATTGTCCTCACAATTCCTATGAGACTGATATGTGGGGGGTATTAGTAGATTCCTAGAGTCATCAGATAAAACCGTTTTTAACCCGTAACTGGTACACCTGGGTCCCAGGGACCCGAGCGAAATTTCTTTTTTCCAGCTCCGTGATGTGTGTGGTAGCACTGACTTCCCTCTCCCTGTACTCTCCTAACAATCAACTGGCTACCAGCCCACAACATTGTTGCAGGCGTTTCTTTGTTAGTTTTGTTTCTATAAAGGTGATCGGGTCCCGTGGACCCAGGTGTACCGTTAGTGAAAGTTTTCTTTTCGTGGCATTATTTCCGGTATCTTGGATTTACGGTGTAGTGCTTCAGAAAAATGAGCGAGGAAGATACTACAGATAATCTGAACGAACCATTGGACAGTGATATTGAAGACATAAGTGGAAGCGACAGTGACTATGAAATTAGTGAACATGAAACTGGAAGTGATGAAAGTGATGATGGAGACAGTAACAACGAACAATCTGGAACTAATTATATCTATGGAAGAAACAGATTCAAGTGGTCAACAACACCCAGCATACGTGGAAGAACCTCTCAAACCAACATCATTGCTCCAATTCACTTTCCTGGCATACGTAATGCAGCTAGACAGGTAACAGAAAAGACCCCTCTAGCATTTTGGGAACTACTTTTCAGCAAAGAAATGATTGCAGAGGTAGTACTCAGAACCAATGAAAAGATTATGTCATTGCCACCTGAGTCAAAAAAGAATTCTTTTTCAAATCTAACAGACAGTACTGAAATAAAAGCTGTCATAGGTCTTTGTTATTTGTGGGGAGCCTTCAAGTCAAACAACGAAGATCTGAATGGTTTATATGCTACAAACGGCACTGGTAGACCAATTTTTAGGGCAACTATGCCCTTGAAACGTTTGCTGTTTTTATTACGTTGCCTTCGTTTTGATGATGCAGCAACCCGTGACGCAAGGAAACTCACAGATAAACTGTACCACATCTCTTGGCTCTTCAATTCATTGATAGAAGCTTGTCAAGAAAACTATTCAGTCGGAGAGTACGTCACTGTTGACGAAATGCTTGTAGGATTCCGTGGTAGATGTCCATTTAGGATGTACATTCCATCCAAGCCACGGAAATACGGTATAAAAATATTTATTCTAGCTGATGCCAAAATGCACTACTGTTTGAATGCAGAGATATATTCGGGAAAATCAGCTGTAGCCATCCCGCGCCGTGTCCTCTTACCAACAGCTGTTGTCATGCGGTTGGTTGAACCAATCAAGGGAAGTAACAGAAATGTGACAGGGGACAACTGGTTCTCAAGTGTGGAGTTGGTCAATGAGTTGTCGAACTGTAATTTGACTTATATTGGCACCATGAGAAAGAACAAGGCTGAGCTACCACCAAGCTTTTCAACAGCAAAGGGCAGAAATGTGTCTTCTTCAATCTACGGATACTCTGGTTCTGTAACAATACTTTCACACGTCCCCAAAAAGAACAAGGTTGTCAACCTGATATCGACAATGCACCATGGAGAATGTATGGTGGAAAATAAGCCTGAAATAATCCATGACTACAATAAAACAAAAGGTGGAGTTGACGCACTTGACGAAAAGACGCATAATTACACGACTTCTAGAAGAACAAGGCGGTGGCCTATGGCAGTCTTCTACACTATGCTAGATATAGCAGGTGTAAATGCTTTTGTTTTGTACCATGGGAAAGAAGATACTGATGATGTGACACGCAGAGAATTCCTCATTGAACTAGGTACACAACTCATAAGTGATTGTATGAAAAGAAGATTGGATTCTCCATTTTTGAGAAAAGATATCCGAAATTCCATTTGTGATATTCTAGGCATGACCCCCTCCAAGGCATCAGGAACATCCCAGGTTCACAGTGAAGCTGGTGCTACTAAATCGAAGAGGAAAAGATGCTCAGTGTGCCCATCTAAAAAAGACAGGAAAGCATCCCGGGCGTGTGCCAGATGTCGAACACCATTATGTTTGGAATGTTCCACTGCTTTATGTCCAAACTGTTTCGGTAGTCTGGATGAATGAAATAACTGAAATGGACTGGTGAAGATGCTGTATAATTGAAACCTAATATTTTGTCATAATTTCTGCTATTTTCAAAGATCACATAGTCATTTAGCTGAGAAATGTACTAAAATTTATCCAAAAGTTGTGCCTGCAGAAATTTTTATATTGATTTTGAACTTTTCTTCTGGCTTACTGTTGTGAAGCATAGTACATTTTGTGTTTAAACGTGAAGTTTCAGTTGTCTATCTTACTATTTGTAACTGATGTGCAGGACTTTCCAAAAGTATATTTTTCACATTTCGTATTTTATGCAGTTTATTGTCCTTTTTTGTAACATCTTTAAGGTATGACCATAAATGAGGAATGTGGTTTTAAAACATTAGTAACAAAACATTAATAAAAGTTTCATATTTAAATTTCATTTAAATGTGTTTTTTTTACCAAAATATACTCAAAACTTGGGTGGGTCCCGAGGACCCAGATGTACCTTATGTGTTACAATTTATAGGTGTACCAGTTACGGGTTAAAACCTTCTAAGTAGGCTTTCGTTGGATACCTTACGTGTATATTCAACAGTCGGCCAGTTCACTTCCCTCAGCATATCTGTAACACTCTCTCACATGTAAAACTAAAATGTGACAATTATTGCAGTTCTTCACAATTTTTAAATATTCTCTCTTTGTCCTATTTGGTACAGGTTCCACACATGAGCAATATTCTAGAATGGGTTTTGATAAGAAGTGGAGATGTCGTACTGGGTCAAATACTTTTCGGAAATAAGGAAATACTGCATCTATCGGGCTGCTTTGGTCAAAACTCTGACTGTGTCACGTGATTAATGTGTGAGCTGGGTCTCCCATGTTCGATGTATACGGAAACAATGCTGGCTGGCATGAAGTAGGTCATTTTGTCATTTTGTTCGAGATATCTCATTATATTTTGGCTCAGGGTATGTTCTACATGATACGAAAATTGAAGTGGGGTAATACCTCTGTGTTTTCCTTTGTAGAAAAATATACGAAATAGGAGTTAAAAATTTTAGCTTTTGCTTCGGTAGCCTACATTTCAGTTTCTGTCTCACTCTCGAGTGACTGTATACCAAAGTTGGTGTCAATAACTGCCTCTGCATACGACCAGGATTTCTTCGCGTTTGATGAAAGATCATTTTACAGTGTTCTACTATGGTAGTCAAATGGTTCAAATGGCTCTGAGTACTATGAGACTTAACATCTGATGTCATCAGTCCCCTAGAACTTAGAACCATTTAAACCTAACTAACCTAAGGACATGGCACACATCCACGCCCGAGGCAGGATTCGAACCTGCGACCGTAGCAGTCGCGCGGCTCCGGACTGAAGCGCCTAGAACCGCTCGGCCACCGCAGCCGGCAATATGGTAGTCGTTGAAGACTTTATGCGTTGCTATCTTGGCAGATAAACGTGTTCCATTCGGCACCTCTTCATCTACAACCTTATCATTTGTTTTACTATTTTTCAGTGATCTCTGTTTCTTAGAAGCAGCTTTACAGTGACTATAAACGATGGAGGTTTCATCCTATTACGAACTGTTCTACACGGTACATATCTGTCGAGTACATGGTCAAATATCCTTTCAACTTAAGTCATATTTCCTCTGTCAACGGCCTTGCCGCAGTAATAACATTGATTCTCTTCAGATAAGCGAAATCAAGCGCTGTTGGGCTTGAATTGTTCACTGTTTGTGTCTGCGGAGAGCTGTTTTCAAGCGGGGTGCACTCAACCCTCGTTAGGATAACTGAGGAGCTACTTGACTGAGAAGTAGCGGCTGTGCTCACTAAAACCCCCTCCATATCTGCAACCAGTGACGCCAATAGGCAGAGCATGACACGACGGTTAGTAGGTACTTGGGCCATACGAGGTCTGTTCGGACATAGTTTCATAGTTCCTATAGATGCCCCTGTCCTGTGCTGGAAGTTTCAATTTTTATCTAGTTTACTGAAAATATACACTTTTCCACTTGTTTTTGTTGTTCTTTGTGTTTTATTTTAATTGTTGCAACAACCATCTCATGGCCATTGTTAACAGGATCGATGCAGACATTCTCAAAAAGGTGAGTTCCACTTTTTACCATTGCCCCTAATACATTTCCACCAAGATTGTGTTTCCAATATTTACGATCTAAGTAGTTTTCGAAGAAGGGATTGGATAACATTTCCAAGGATAATTTGTCATGATCGTTACTACCAAAATTGTAATTTTACCATTGGGTTGCTGCATGACCAAAATCTCTATCAATGATTGCAATATGATTGGGGAACTTACGTGCAATCTAATGAGGTTTTCTCTAAACTTTTCGCTTATATTAGGACGTGAGTCTGATGGTGGACCGAATGATCCAATTACCATTTTGCCCAAAGAGTCTCGTCCAAAGAAGCTTGAAATTCTGTCTCGGTGGGTCTGAGTATCTTGTTTACTACGACAAATACACCAACCGCATTTCTTACTACCCTATCTTTTTTTATACAAAGTTAATTTTCACCAAAACATTATAGCTATCAATGTCAGGCGTAACCATTTTTCTGTTCCTCGGACTTTGTACGTTTCATTGCTTTCCACGTTCAAATCGAACTCTGGCACTTTGTTGCAAATGCTTCTTCAGTTAACTACTTGGATTTCAATACTCACGCCTACTTCTAGGTCTCTTGCATCTGATGTCATCTTGATTGGATGTAGAGGCGCTAATTGAAACAAAAAAGCATTGTGTGCACACTCACACGGTAGGTACCTGGGTAGGAGCTACTGATATGTAATGCAACCCTGCTCCATTCAGAGGGACTCTGCAGGTCACAACCCTGTAGCATAAATCCAGCAAGTCGGAGCCTGACCTGCCACAGAACCTTCAAAGTCTTTTTTTTTTTCAGTTTCTCCACTAGATTCAGACTTAAGGAGGCACAATGTTCTGGGATCAGTGCTGGTATTGTTAGCTTCCTTAAAACTCTGTGAGCAAGGCTGGTCTCCTCAACCTTCTCTGCCAGTCGCCATAACGATCCAAGTATGACGTCAGCGCACAGACGACATTCATCGTTTCTGCCAACGTGCACCACAATTTGCAGTTGGCTGCACCGTGGTCCCTGAATTGCTGCTGGAATAGCCTCTTCAACATGTTGAATCAGATATCATCGCATACAAAGTGAGTGTACCTGGTGTTTCTTTCTGACAATAGGTGGTATTTCCCTAAGAGGTACCATTATTCGCTGTACGTTTGAACTACAGACGATTAATAGAACGTCTACATTTATGCATTTGTGTGCTCCTGACAAAGGACAAAGCAGGTTTTCCAGCAGGTGAGGTGAGTCCCAGTGTCTCTGATTTAGTGGAAGACGACACCTAGAAGTTGCTGCTTAAGGGGATCGTTATAACACCCTGAGTCACCCCTGCTCCTGGTCTACGCTAAGGTCTACCACTGACAGGGCACTCGGAAGCAAGTGGACGAGTAACGACGGATCTCACACTTTCTGCAGAGGACACGCGACTCACAGGAGGAGAAAGTACTGCAAGTATACTTGGTATATCACGTACTGATACATGACTCCAGGGAGATCTTCCAAAATACCGATTCGCGCCAGCTACCAATCATTTGACAATAGTATGGGCATTTCCAGCTGATTACGAATGTAAACTGACTCACCCTGTGTTTGAGAATAGTATTCACGGTGGGACTGCATTATGACTGGTGCAATGCTTTACAGGAAAATGAACAAATAGTTTTTAACTAAGCCTGCTGGCTATTTTTCAATCTGTCGAGCTAAAGAATCATAATTCCCTGTAAGAATTGAAGAAAATACACAAAACGAGATTTGTGTTAATGTAACAGTTTCCTAAGAGTTTATGAGGATAATTATAATCGCTAACGAATTGAAAAATTGAGTTAAATATATATATCCCCCATGAACCACGGACCTTGCCGTTGGTGGGGAGGCTTGCGTGCCTCAGCGATACAGATAGCCGCACCGTAGGTGCAACCACAACGGAGGGGTATCTGTTGAGAGGCCAGGCAAACGTGTGGTTCCTGAAGAGGGGCAGCAGCCTTTTCAGTAGTTGCAGGGGCAACAGTCTGGCTGATTGACTGATCTGGCCTTGCAACACTAATCAAAACGGCCTTGCTGTGCTGGTACTACGAACGGTTAAAAGCAAGGGGAAACTACAGCCGTAATTTTTCCCGAGGGCATGCAGCTTTACTGTACGGTTAAATGATGATGGCGTCCTCTTGCGTAAAATATTCCGGAGGTCAAATAGTCCCCCATTCGGATCTCCGGGCGGGGACTACTCAAGAGGACGTCGTTATCAGGAGAAAGATAACTGGCGTTCTACGTATCGGAGCGTGGAATGTCAGATCCCTTATTCGGGCAGGTGGTTTAGAAAATTTAAAAAGGGAAATGGATAGGTTGAAGTTAGATATAGTGGGAATTAGTGAGCAAGATGTATGAGACAGGCGAAATACCCTCAGACTTCAAGAAGAATATAATAATTCCAATCCCAAAGAAAGCAGGTGTTGACAGATGTGAAAATTACCGAACTATCAGTTTAATAAGTCACGGCTGCAAAATACTAACGCGAATTCCTTACAGAAGAATGGAAAAACTGGTAGAAGCAAACCTCGGCGAAGATCAGTGTGGATTCCGCAAAAATGTTGGAACACGTGAGGCAATACTGACCCTACGACGTATCTTAGAAAATAGATCGAGGAAAGGCAAATCTACATTTCTAGCATTTGTGGACTTAGAGAAAGCTTTTGACAATGTTGACTGGAATTCTCTCTTTCAAATTCTAGAGGTGGCAGGGGTAAAATACAGGGAGCGAAAGGCTATTTACAATTTGTACAGACACCAGATGGCAGTTATAAGAGTCGAGGGGCAGAAAGGGAAGCAGTGGTTGGGAAGGGAGTGAGACAAGGTTGTAGCCTCTCCCCGATGTTATTCAATCTGTAAGCAGTCAATGAACCAAAAGAAAAGTTCGGAGTAGGTTTTAAAAGCCATGGAGAAGAAATAAAAACTTTGAGGTTCGCCGATGACATTGTAATACTGACAGAGACAGCAAAGGACTTGGAAGAGCAGTTGAACGGAATGGACAGTGTCTTGAAAGGAGGATATAAGATGAACATCAACAAAAGCAAAACGAGGATAATGTAATGTAGTCGAATTAAGTCGGGTGATTCTGAGGGAATTAGATTAGGAAATGAGTATAGATTTAAGTGTCAGGAAGTCGTTTCTGAAAGTATTTGTATGGAATGTAGCCATGTATGGAAGTGAAACATGGACGATAAATAATTTGGAAAAGAAGAGAATAGAAGCTTTCGAAATGTGGTGCTACAGAAGAATCCTGAAGATTAGATGGGTAGATCACATAACTAATGATGAGGTATTGAATAGAATTGGGGAGGAGTTTGTGGCACAACTTGACAAGAAGAAGGGACCAGTTGGTAGAACATGTTCGGAGGCATCAAGGAATCACAAATTTAGCATTGGAGGGCAGCGTGGAGGGTAAAAATCGTAGAGGGAGACCAAGAGATGAATACACTAGGCAGATTCAGAAGGATGTAGGTTGCAGTAAGTACTGGGAGATGAAGAAGCTTGCACGGGATAGAGTAGCATGGAGAGCTGCATCAAACAAGTCTCAGTACTGAAGAGAACAACATATATATATATATATATATATATATATATATATATATATATATATATATATATATATATATATTGTTTCGTGGGTGGTCATATTAGCAATTCGTAGACTAGGAAACATGAGACAGACCGCGATAGCTGGGGACACCACAGAATATCAGTATACATTGCTATTACTGCAGAATGAAACACATTTACTTATCTTTTGTGAAGCAGTCATGTAGAACATAACAAGCATCTCCAATCTCTGGATGAAGTCTTATGGCAACTCAACAGTAAAATACCTTTCCGCGCGACCGCTAAGGTCGCAGGTTCGAATCCTGCCTCGGCCATGGATGTGTGTGATGTCCTTGGGTTAGTTTGGTTTAAGTAGTTCTAAGTTCTAGGGGACTGATGACCTCAGATGTTAAGTCCCATAGTGCTCAGAGCTATTTGAGCCAAACTACCTTTATAGCTGTACTGGTTCTCGGAGACCCATGGAGCTGAGCTGCCGAAGTGAAGAGACGATCTACGCTGACAAACTGGCCTATGAGCGCTATAGTCTGCGTCCTCTATGCCAGCGCTGGAGAAGGCAATGGTGCCGTGTAGTCTTTCCGGAAAGGGGAGGTGTGGCGCCCGATTTGCGTACACTATCACGCTGCCGCCACTCTGGGGAGTCCGCAGGTACTGACGTTGGCGCATGTGGGCTTTTGACAGCCAGCACACGAGTGGTGCGTTATGATGGCATCACATCTCTCCGTCCCGAACCTCCGTACGGGCGCCGAGTACGGACGAGTACCGTAACATCGATCGAAAGGAGGTCACTGTACGTCCATCTACTCAGAGATGGTTCCAGAACTTGGCTGTTCAATAAAAGATGACAAATCAAATATCTTTCAGACGTCTAGTTTCCAAACTTATTTTATTTGACTACCAGTTTCAGTGATTTATGACTTCAGGGGCCTGAAGATAGCGTAGTAAATCGCCAAAACTGGAAGCCAAGTGAAATAAGTTTGGAAACTAGACGGCTGACAGGTGTTTGATTTGACATCCTGGAAGGAGGGCAGGATGCGGCAGGTGGTGAGGGGACGGGGCCGTAGCCGCGGCGGCCGCCGTCGCCCCCAACCACTCTCTGGCGTCAGCCCTGAGTCTGGTCGGTAGACAGAGACTGCACCTCC
This sequence comes from Schistocerca piceifrons, assembly GCF_021461385.2. Classification (NCBI taxonomy): domain Eukaryota; kingdom Metazoa; phylum Arthropoda; class Insecta; order Orthoptera; family Acrididae; genus Schistocerca; species Schistocerca piceifrons. The sequence goes on along the minus strand of NC_060141.1, from coordinate 802,624,554 downwards.
GAATCCTGAGGCGGTGCACCCATCGTGGCCGGCGGAGCTGATGCGACGTCAGGGGCGGAAGCCGCGTCGCTGGGAGCCACCAGAAGAGACTCACGGACCGACGAAAGAGGTGAAGACGAAGGCAAAGAACTTTTGAGGTGGGACCGCCTGGTTTTCGGCACAAATGTGGCAGCTGTGCAACTTGTTGATCGATACCATGAGATGTCCAGTGACGAAGTGCTGACTGTTTCGTGTCAACAACACAAAGTACCCTTGATGGCGAAGACGGAGCACTGGGTGCTGAAGAAGAGAAGGAAACAACGTACGTGACGACTTCGAGTCCGTGGGAAACAAAATCACACCGTGGTGGGTCGTAGGATTGTTCCAGCTAGCAAAGCAGTGGCGAACCAACGAGTTTTGAATTTAGAGTGCCTAATGCGGGCAACTGTTGCGAATGACGTGCAACAAAACGCCCAAAGCAGGGTCAGAGGTCGGGGAACGAGGAATCTGGCGATAATCCCGGGTCCTGAACATCCAAGAAGCAGACGAAATATCAAAATCAGAAGCAGAGCCGACAGGAAGACATGAGACTACGTCGAAGTTGGCCTACTTAACCGCGGACCGTTACAAAATTTCATGTTGATAATTGGACCAAAAAAGAGCCCACAACTCCAACTTTAGTGCAGTACGCTGCGAAAATGGCCCCACATGGACTAAAAAGGTTTGCACAGGTTTATGGTCTGTCACCAAGAACAATTTGCGACCAAACAAGTACTGGTGAAATTTTGTTGCATCATACAATATGGCAAAGGTTTTCTTTCCAATTTGAGAACAGTTTCGTTAAAGGTCTGCCAACAGTTTGGACGCAAATAATAATCAGACGGTTGTGACAACCGTATCTGTGGAACAAAATGGCACCATTACCGTGAGAACAAGGATCAACAGCTAAAACAACCGACATTGTTGGGTTAAAATGTGGAAAATAACGATCATGAAGCAAAGCAGCTTTCAGATTTGGAAGGCGAACTGACATTTTTGAAACCAAACAAAAGAAATGTTCTTTTGGAGGACCCGATGTAAGGGGGCGGCATTCGGAATGAGATGCCTGCAATAAGTTAATTTTCCCAGCACAGACTGCAGGTGCCGTACACAGAGCGGTGGTGAAAGCTCTCGAATGGACTGCAAATGAGACTGGAGGGGACGAACACCCAGCAAATTGATGACAGGAACAATGTAGTCCAGTTCAGACTGAAAGAACACACATTTGTTTTTATTACATTTCAACCCTGTGTCAGACAATACACGGAGCAGGGTTCGAAGGTTTTGCAATTGTTGATCGTGTCGTCAGCTGCTGCAAACAACAGATGGCAGGCGCCAGAGAGCTGCCAAACGGCAAGCCCAGGAACCTAAACAAGCAGAGATGAGTGTTGACAACAGATGCTTGTTGTCGCAACTGTTGATCAGTTGGGATCTACGAATAGACGTCGCGCAAGTTAATCTCTGAAAATAAGTGTCCGGTCCCCAGCATGTCCATGAGTTCTTCCGGGCGTGGCAATGGAAAAGTAATAATAACACTTTGAGGATTCATTATGGACTAAAAAGAAGCAGACAAGCGTAGGCTGACTGAATGTTTCTTGAAAATCACAGTGAGTGACACACATTGGCTGGCAGCAAATGGAGGAATAACACTGAAAGAAGTAATTCTATTGCACGTTAACATTAATCGAAAGAAGGGTTTTACACGGGAGTACACAAGAAACTGCCAAATTATCAGGCATCCAGTCAAATGATAATTTCTGACTTAAGTTGCCCATTCTAGCAACATTATATGCTGTAAAGTAGAGACACATCATGTATCTAAATGTATCCCATATGCAGATAAATTAAACTTTGCGAACATACTGTTCCGTACGGAGCTGAGACATGTTTGACAATGGACTGAAGACGAGCTTACAATTTGTCCACTACATCCAATATTCAGATTATGATTGGATAACTGTACCAGATAAAAGAGAACATACAGAGTGCGAAGTACATATTGCAAAAGACCATCGCGAGAAATTTGTTAATATATTAATGTTGATGAGTACTGATAACGTTGGTAATAGTCATTTGTATAACATAAAAAAAACCTGCAGAGGCGTGTACAGAATTGAATTACTTCTTCTCATCATTATATCGTAATAATCGAACGCTGCCTGTGTTGTTTTTATTCCGAGGAAAAGTCAGATTCGTATGTAGCTGAGAAAAAATGCATGTGTGAAGATTCTACAGTTTTAGATTTTGATTTGAGCTCTCTGCCTCCTTACAAAGAACTTATTTTATTCCTCAGTGAGCGGTTTACAAAAAGTATTGCATTTATCATCATTTGAGCGAACGCTTTCTAACCGTTTGCTTCCGAACCACACGTCTGACTTACACTGAAGTAACAAAAGGCATGTGACAGCGATATGCACATCTACAGATGGCGGTAGTGTCTCGTACACAAGGCATAAAAGGGCAGTGCATTAGTGGAGCTGTCATTCTCTCACAGATGATTAACTTGGAAAGGCTTCTTACGTTACAATGGCAGCAAGACTGGAATTAACAGACTGCACACGGTGCGGTTTCTGGAGCGAGGCGAATGGGAAATTGTTAGGAGATTCAATATCCGGAGATCAGCATATCACGAGTGCGCCGAAAATACCAAATTTCAGGCATCACCTCTCACCACGGATAGCGGAGTGTCCGACGGCCTTCACTTAGCGGCTGAGACAGCGGCGCTTGCGTAGAGTTGTCGGTGCTAATATACAAGCAACAGTGCGTGAAATAACCACAGAAATTAAGTTGGGACGTGCGGCGAACGTCCTGGTTAGGACAGTACGACGAACTTTGGCATTAATGGACTACGGCAGCAGATGTACGGTTCGAGTGCCTTTGCCAACAGCACGACATAGCCTGCAGCGGCTCTCCTGGGCTCGCAAACATATCGGTTGGACGCTAGGCGATTGAAAACTATGACCTGGTCATATGAGTCCCGATTTCAGATGGTAATAGCTGCTGATAGGGATCAAGTGTGGCGCAGACCCCACGAAGCAATGGATACAAACTGTTGACAAGATAGTGTAAAAGCTGATAGTGGCCACACATGAAACGAAGAGGGTTCTGTGGTCCAGCTGAACCGATCATTGACTGGAAACGGTTATGTTTGGTTAATTGGAGGTAATTTGCAGACATTCAGGGCCTTCATGTTCAGAAACAACGATGCAATGTTTATGAAAGACAATGCGCAATGTCACTGTTCAACAATTGTCCGCGACTTGTTTCATTACGGACATTCGACCGAATGGTTGGGCCACACACGTTGCCTGATGTGGATCCCATTTAGGCGACATAATCAAGAGGTCAGTTCGAGCACAAAATCCTACATCGGCAACACTTTGGCAGTTGCGGAGGACTGCAGAGACAGCATGGCTCAATATTTTTGCAGGGGACTTCCGACAACCAGCAGAGTCAATGTTACATCGACCTGCTGCATTCCCCTGGGGAAAAGGACGCCCTGCACGATACTAGGAGGTTCCCCATGACTTTTGTCACCTCACTGCATACTGGAAGTGGCGAGACTGTCGTACAGACGGAATCTGGGAGGCAGACAGGAGGATCAAACACTCTGAGACTATGAGTTCGAAAACGGTCGTATTTAAGCTGGACATAACGCCATCGCAACCAGCGATGCGTTCGCATGTCCTCATTATCCGGATTTGGCAGTGGACCTCTCCCAACCATTGTGTCTCAGCTGTTGTCATTTCCCCTAGCCATCGTGTTTAAATGTTATGGCTCCGTAGAGCAAGACTCGCAGAACAAACCAATAGGTGGTGTCTGCAGTTCTTGACTACAGCTCGGCTCGGTGTGGAAAAGTATCGTGGTTTGTGCTCTGCCTTCTGCAACACTGCAATCCTTCCGTGTCCCAGATCTGCTTCTCTGGTATCTGTACCAACTAATATTGTACACACACCCGGTTATTGAATTTCATGGCTCCTCTATTCGCCCTATAGTTTGTTTCCAAACATCGTTAGCGAATGTGTCTGTCTCTGGGCTGGACTTTGTCTTATCAGGATAGGTAAGATGCTCAGAGGTATCTTAGTCTGGGGTGCGGTGCTGTCTCCATCTGGCAGTGGCAGGTGAAGAGCTGGTTGGTTGGTTTGTGGGATTAAAGGGACCAGACTGTTACGGTCATCGGTCCCTTTTTCCAAAACTTAAAAACATCCACATAGAATAAAAACGAACAACGGAAAAGACGACAGACGACGCAGGACAAGAAAGGCAGACAGAGACCAGACAAAACGAATTAAAATCACACAGTGTGTGACAGTGGTTGGCCGACCATAGAGACAAAAAAGGGAAAAGCCAACCAGCGAGAAACACATTAAAAACTCAATCTAAAATCGTAGGTGAAAGGCCAGGCTCAACATAAAAGAAACATAACAAAAACGCAGATTAAGTGATAAAAAACCCTGCCCGAATAAAACGAAAAACTAAGCCTGTCTGAGCACAGCTAAAAGGGTACACTCCAACAAAATGTGGACCACCGTCAAAACGGATCGGCAGCGACATAAAGGTGGGTCTTCACGTCGCAGTAAGTGGCCGTGCGTCATCCATGTATGCCCGATGCGCAGCCGGCAGAGGACAACAGACTCCTTGCGAGAGACCCGCATGGATGACCGCCACACACCGGTACCCTCCTTGATTGCCCGAAGTTTGTTTGCAGAAGGCAGGGCGCGCCATTAAGTGTCCCATAGTTCGAAAACTTTGCTGCGTAAGACAGCTCGCAAATCAGTCTCCGGGAGGCCAATGTCCCGAGTCGGTTCACTGGTGGCCTGTTTCGCCAGCCGGTCAACATTTTCATTGCCGGGTATCTCAACATGGCCTGGGGTCCACACAAAGACCACAGAGCAGCTGCAACGGGCAAGAGTATGGAGGGACTCCTGGACAGCCATCACCAGACGAGAGCGAGGGAAACACTGGTCGATAGTTCGTGAACTGCTCAGGGAGTCGCTACAGATAACGGAGGACTCACCTGGGCAGGAGCGGATATACTCTAGGGCACGAAAGATGGCGACCAGCTCAGCAGTGAAAACGCTGCAGCCAGCCGACAATGAATGTTGTTCGTAGTGGTTACCTAGAGTCACAGCATAACCGACACGACCAGCAACCATCGAACCATCAGTGTATACAACGCCAGAGCCCTGATATTTGGCAAGCATAGAAAAAAAGCGGCGGCGGAAGGCCTCCGGAGGGACTGAGTCCTTCAGGTCCTGTGGCAAGTCGAGCCGTTGGAAAGGGCGAGGCACACATCACCGGGAGGGGGGGGGGGGGGACGCAGAGGTGTCCGGAAAGGAGGTGGAAGAGGGAAAACCCCAAACCCAGAGAGAAGCTCTCTGACGCGGACTGCAATCATACAACCCGACCGGGGCCAACGTTCTGGGAGATGGACGACCGACTGTGGGAGCAGAAGACGATAGTTAGGATGCCCAGGCAAGTTAAGAACATGCATAGCATAAGCGGCCAGTAAATGTTGGCGCCGTAACTACAGTGGAGGGACACCTGATTCGACTAGTATGCTGTCCACAGGGCTGGTCCGGAAAGCACCAGTCACAAGGTGGATCCCGCTGTGAAGGATTGGGTCCAGCACCCGCAACGCAGATGGGGATGCTGAACCATAAGCCAGGCTCCCATAATCGAGACGGGACTGGATTAACGCCTGGTAGAGCCGTGAGAGGGTAGATCGGTCGGCGCCCCAGCGGGTGTGGCTCAAGCATCGAAGAGCATTACGATGCCGCCAACACATCTGTTTAAGCTGCCGAATGTGTGGGAGCCAAGTCAACCGAGCATCAAAAACCACACCCAAAAAAAGATGTGTCTCCACCACAGCAAGAAGTTCGCCGGCAAGATAAAGCCGCGGCTCAGGGTGAACTGTTCGTCGCCGGCAGAAATGCATAACGCAGGTCTTGGCAGCCGAAAACTGGAAGCCATGCGCTACGGCCCAAGACTGCACCTTACAGATAGCGCCCTGCAGCTGACGTTCAGCAGCTACAATTCCAATGGAGCTATAGTAGAGGCAGAAGTCGTCGGCATACAAGGACGCTGAGACAGAGGTTCCCACCGCCGCAGCGAGCCCGTTAATTACAATTAAAAATAGGCAGACACTTAAAACAGATCCCTGTGGCACCCCGTTCTCCTAAACTCGGGAGGAACTATGGGAGGCCGCGACTTGCACGCAGAAAGTTCGATGCGACGGAAAATTTGTTATGAAAATCGGCAGTGAAGCGTGATGGCGCCATGTCGTATCGTACGCCTTCTGCATGTCAAGAAAGGCAGCGACGAGGTGCTGACGGCGGGCAAAGGCCGTGCGGATGGCTGACTCCAGGCTCACCAGATTGTCGGCGGCAGAGCGGCCTTTACGAAACCCACCCGGACACGGAGCTAGAAGGCCCTGAGACTCGAGTACCCAACTCAACCGCCGGCTCACCATCCATTCGAGCAACTTGCAAAGAACGTTGGTGAGGCTAATGGGGTGGTAGCTGTCCACCTCCAATGGGTTCTTGCCAGGTTTCAATATGGGGATAACAATGCTTTCCCGCCATTGCGATGGAAAGTCACACTCGACCCAGATGCGGTTGTAAAGGTCGAGGAGGCGTCGCTGGCAGTCAACTGAGAGGTGTTTCAGCATCCGACAGTGGATGCGATCTGGCCCGGGAGCTGTATCATGGCAAGTGGCTAGGGCACTGTGGAGTTCCCACTCAGTGAATGGGACATTGTAGGATTCAGGGTGGCGCGTGTGAAATGAAAGGCTCCGATGTTCCAACCGCTCTTTAATGGAGCGGAAAGCCAGTGCGTAATTCATAGATGTGGAACTGAGAGCAAAATGGTCCGCTAAGCGGTTGGCTATTATGTCAGAGTCGGTACAAATTGCCCCATTCAGCGACAGCGCAGGGAAGCTGACAGGGGTCCGATAGCCTTAGAGGCGTCTAATCTTTGCCCAGACCTGCGATGGAGAGACATGGAGGCCAATGGTGGAATCATACCGTTCCCAGCACTCCTGCTTGCGTTGGCGGATAAGGCGGCGGGCCCCCGCACGCAGCCGTTTGAAGGCGATGAGGTGTTCTAAAGATGGATGCCGCTTGTGACGCTGGAGCGCCCGCCGGCGATCTTTAATCTCCTCAGCGATCTCAGGCGTCCACCAAGGCACAGTCCGCCGCCGAGGGGACTCAGAAGAACGGGGATGTGGCAGATTCTGCGGCAGTAACGATGCCGGTGGTGACCGAGTGAACCACCACATCAATGGCGTCATTAGAAAGAGGCTCAATAGCGGCCATGGAGGAGAACAAGTCCCAGACAGCCTTATTCATAGCCCATCTGCTAGGGCGCCCAGAAGAGCGACGCTGTGGCAGTGACAGAAAGATTGGAAAGTGGTCACTACCACACAGGTCGTCATGCACACTCCATCGGACAGACGGTAAGCGGCTATTGCTGCAGATCTAAAGGTTGATGGCGGAGTACGTGCCATGTGTCACACTGAAATGTGTGAAGGCACCATCGTTTAAAAGGGAGAGTTCGAAATGTGCCAATACGTTCTCAACAGTGGCGCCTCGACCTGTTGCCAGTGACCCACCCCACAGAGGGTTATGGGCGTTAAAGTCGCCCAGTATCAGGAGAGATGGCGGCAATTAGGCTATCAGCACCGCGAGGACATGCTTCGAGAAATCATCATCTGGTGGAAGATAGAGACTGCAGAGGGTAACAGCCTGTGGCGTCCACACTCGAACAGCGACAACCTCTAAAGGTGTTTGCAGAGGGACAGACTCGCTGTGAAGAGAGTGAAGGACATAGATGCAGACGCCACCAGACACCCTTTCATAAGCTGCCCAGTTCTTATAATAGCCCTGATCGCCACGGAGAGCGGCGGTTTGCATTGCCGGAAACCAAGTTTCTTGAAGAGCAATGCAAAAGAAAGGGTGAAAGCTGAGAAGTTGTCAGAGCTCAACAAGATGGTGGAAGAAACCGCCGCAGTTCCATTGGAGGATGACATTGTTCATAGCTGAGAAAGGTGTGAAAGACTGGCGAGGCAGATTACGCGCTGGGTCACCTGCTGCCTCTGACGGAGCACCTGTGCAAGTGCTATCCATTGCATCTGAGGAACCGGCGAGATCGAGGTCCTCAGCAGACGCAAGAATCTCCACCTCATCCTCAGACGCAGAGCTTGTAGGTAGCTGTTGAGTAGGTGTCATCGCAGGTGCCTTGGTCTTACGGGTCTTCAATGGCGCTTTCTCTCGCTGTTCCTTTGGTTGCCGTTGGTGGGAGGGCGTATTGGAGTCAGTCTCTGGGACCGAAGACGATCACGAAGCTCGACGACCAGCGACCTGTGGCTTCTTCAGCTACTGGTGGGTGTCTGCTGGGCCGCTGGTAGGAACCTGGGAAGGGAGTGACCCAAGGGATCCCTTCCGAGCGAGAGAAGCCAAAGAAGACTTAGGCTTCTCTGGCTTAGAAGTGGGGACTGGTGTCCCCGGTGGTTGAGGGGGTGCTGCTTCTGAGGTAGGTGGTATGGGAGCAACAGCGAGAGAAGTGGCCCCCACCATGAAGGGGACAAGTGTGGTCCTCTGGCTCTGAGAGCCGACTGTATGTGGTGCAGCGGATGGAACTGGAGCAGGAGTGACAGTGGCGGCATAAGATGACATCATGCACACCGGATGAAGCCGTTCAAATTTCCGCTTAGCCTCAGTGTAGGTCAGTCTATCCAGGGTCTTGTATTCCATTATTTTCCGTTCCTTCTGAGGAATCTTTTGGTCTGGCGAGCAAGGGGGACGGGGCTCTCTGCAGTTGACACAGATGGGAGGCGGGGCACATGGAGTATCAGGATGGGATGGTCGATCACAATCGCGACATATGAGGCTGGAAGCACAGTGAGAAGACATATGGCCGAACTTCCAACACTTGAAGCACCGCATTGGGGGAGCGATATATGGCTTGACATCACAATGGTAGACCATCACCTTGACATTCTCAGGCAATGTGTCACCCTCGAAGGCCAAGATGAAGGCACTGACGGCAACTTGATGATCCTTGGGACCCCGGTGGACGCGCCGGACGAAATGGACCCCTCGTCGCCCTAAGATGGCGCACAGCTCGTCATCGGACTGTAAAAGAAGATCTTCGTGGAAAATAATGCCCTGGACCATATTTAAGATTTTATGTGGGGTGATAGTAAAAGAAACATCCCCTAACTCCGTACAAGCGAGCAAGGCTCGTGACTGGGCAGAGGATGCTGTTTTGATTAAGACTGACCCTGACCGCATTTTGGACAAGCCCTCCACCTCCCCAAACTTGTCCTCTAAATGTTCTACAAAGAACTGAGGCTTAACGGACACAAAGGAGTCCCCGTCAGCTCTGGTACAGACGAGATACTGGGGCGAATACCTTTCGCTGTCATTCATGGCTTTTCGTTACTCCCATGGTGTGGCCAGGGAGGGGAACTATTTGGGGTCATACACATTAGCCTTAAAGTGAGCTTTTGAACGCTTAGAGACTGCTGGTGGCTGGCCACCAGCAAGAGAAGATGTACCCTCCCCACAGGCGCCACCCAGCCACAGCAAAGGCCACCTGGCAGGATGGCCATTGCCGGGATTCCTGATGGCTCTCAAGTGGAGAATGCATAAATTTTATTACTTACGTGGCACACCATTTGAATACTACACCGAAATTGGTTGGAAAGATCAGACAGAGGGGTGTATAAAGCACACAACTGGTGTGTTTTAATCATTTTGATTGGATGAAGATAAGGAAAGGAAGGGGCTTGACTGGATTTGTATGTCGGAAATAATGTAATTTGATCGCATTTTTGTACTGCACTTTGATTCGTTGGAGACAGAGAGGCGGGTCGTGGGATATAAATCACACAATTGGTCTGTTTCCATCACTTTTGACTCTTAATACTGCACTATGATTGATTCAGAACCTGATTGCTTGGGAAGTTGCTGGGAAGGAGAGGTTATAAGCCACACAACTAATCTGTTTTCGTCATCCTGGACTTTTAATACTGCGCAGTGTTCGGCGATTGGTTGGAAATAAGAAGGGGAGTCTGAAAGGAGTGGAGGAGGGGTGAGGGACAGGAGAGGTGAGAGTTTTTTAAGTCTCCATTAAATGCCTTATTTAAATACTTTGCTGCGATTGGTTGGGAAACAGAGGTAGGAGGGATTTGGCAATAATACATAATTGAGATAGTTGGATTTTTTAAATTTTCTACGAACTATATTTCAATTTCTCACCAACGCCATCTTTGGCTTTTAAATTTCCCTTCTTCTGTATGCATAACAGTGGATCTTACGTTGAATTTTATGTCATTTTTTGTATTTTCCACTGTCTGTCATTATGGAATAAATATATTTTTTTTTAATTCCCCCCAAAAGCAATTGCAGCGCAAGAACTGTGGTGGCACCTAGAATCAGAAATCTAGCCTAGCAATCGTATTTAAATTTTACTCACAATCGGTCTTAAATGTTTCATTCTCTGCCTACCAGTTAAGAAACGAAACTCATTCTCGCAATAACTCAACTTCCTCTTGCAATGCCACAATGTGTGGGAAAAACTTGGGACATGTATTAACCAGATAAACATCACAAACCTAGCTAGTGACATGATCCATGAGGGCAAGTAAGCGAAAAATTTGCATGTAGTATAGAAAGGTGTCAACTAACAATGTGAAACCATGTTGCACACCTGAGAGCAATATGTGGAAAGTGGACCATGCAGCACTTATCTCAACAACTGCCCATGTGGGGATGTTTTCAGGGCGACTCAGTGCGGCCTGCAACCACTGACACGGCTCAGTGACACTGCTCGCCTCAGATTCATTACGGATCTTTAACTCACTGGTATCCGAACAGGTCTTTTGTAAGTACAATAATCGTAGAATTCTTCTTGATCTGATGATCCTATACACTGCAAAAACAACCAAAACAATAGTTACAGAGAATAAGCACTTTCTCATTACAAGTGTGTGCAACTACACGCCCACTGTATAACCACACAAGCCGCTACCATTGAAATGGTTGGGATCTGGAAATCCTGGAGTGCTAAACAGGTGGCCTCAGACCAATCAGAAACATGTGTAAAATTTTATTCCAGCACAAACAAATTTACATAAGGCACATGCTCTTAACCCGATGACAACTGATAAAGTTCTTTGGAAGTGTCAAGACTTTGGAATCAAAGCAGTTTAACATCAGGTAGTTTTTAAAAGTGCCGCCAAGTATGCTCAGTGTTAGAGGATTAAAAAATTTAAGGAGACAAGCACCAATAACAACATAGTTTGGCATCATAAACCCTTACAAACACCAATGACTCAATTAAACACTATAATAGCCTAAATATGTCTTAGTGGCGCCAACGCTAAGATGTGGATATGATTGCTACGTCAAACCAGCAATAACTTATTCATATTACTGGTTGTTGGGTTCAGTGTCTGCCGTTCATGTTATTTTAAGAAATACAGCAACCAGACGAATTATATGTTGAAATTTATTCCTAAGATTTAATTTAATTATAGTAGGTATAGATTTACTACCTAAATAAAAGTTCGTCATCAAATGTAAATACTTTTTATATGTTTTTATTTATGCCAATAACTGTTTTGGGTTTTTACTCATCTTTAGTTGACTTAATAAATACTTCACTCTTCGTTCGTAAGTCTTTAAATATCGACAGCAATATAAGTGCTGCAGGTGACCTTTGTATGTTGACAATTTTGTATAGGTGCTATCTTTCCCGAGACGTATACACCACTGTACATTAATATTGCTACACCAAGAAGAAATGCATATGATAAACGGGTATTCATTGGACAAATATATTATGCTAGAACTGACATGTGATTACATTTTCAATCAATTTGAGTGCATAGATCCTAAGAAATCAGTACCCCCAACAACCATCTCTGGCCGTAATAACGGCCTTTATACGCCTGGGCATTGAGTCAAACAGAGCTTGGATGGTGTGTCCAGGTATAGCTGCCCACGCAGCTTCAACACGATACCACAGCTCATCAAGAGTAGTGACTGGCGTATTGTGACGAGCCAGTTGCTCGGCCACCATTGACCAGACGTTTTCAATTGGTGACAGAACCGGAGACTGTGCTGACCAGGGCAGCAGTCGAACATTTTCTGTATGCAGAAAGGCCCATACAGGACCTTCAACATGCGGTCGTGCATTATCCTGCAGAAATGGAGGGATTCGCAGGGATCGAATGAAGGGTAGAGCCACGGGTCGTAACACATCTGAAATCTAACGTCCACTGTTCAAAGCGACATCAATGCGAACAAGAGGTGACCGAGACGTGTAACCAATGGCACTCCATACCATCACGCCGGGTGAGGCGCCAGTATGTCGATGACGAATACACGCTTCCGATGTGCGTTCACCGTGATGTCACCAAATACGGATGCGACCATCATGATGCTGTAAACAGAACCTGGATTCATCCGAAAAAATGACGTTTTGCCATTCATGCACCCAGGTTCGTCGTTGAGTACACCATCGCAGGCGCTCCTGTCTGTGATGCAGCGTCAAGGGTAATAGCAGCCACAGTCTCCGAGCTGATAGTCCTTGCTGCTGCAAATGTCGTCGAACTGTTCGTACAGATGGTAGTTGTCTTGAAAACGTCCCCATTTGTTGACTCATGGATCGAGACGTGGCTGCACAATCCGTTACAGCAATGCGGATAAGATGCCTGTCATATCGATTGCTAGTGATACGAGGCCGTTGGGATCCAGCGAGGCGTTCCGTATTATCCTCCTGAACCCACCGATTCCATATTCTGCTAACAGTCATCGGATCTCGACCAACGTGAGCAGCAATGTCACGATACGATATACCGCAATCGCGATAGGCAACAATCAGACCTTTATCAAAGTCAGAATCGTAATGGTACGCATTTCTGCTCCTTACACGAGGCATCAGAACAACGTTTCACAGGCAACGCCGGTCAACTGCTGTTTGTGTATGCGAAATTGGTTAGAAACTTTCCTCATGTCAGCACGTTGTAGGTGTCGCCACCGGCGCCAACCTTGTGTGAATGCTCTGAAAAGCTAATAATTTGCATATCACAGCATCTTCTTCTTGTCGGTTAAATTTTACGTCTGTAGCAGGTCATCTTCGCGGTGTTGCAATTTTAATGGTCAGTAGTGTATTTACGATACATGACTCAGCAGATTTACTTACTTTCTACTTTGGATTTGTTGTTCCGATTTTCGCATTTGTAATCGTGGCAAAAACACTTTTTTGTCTTCAATCTCTTCTCTTGTCATACAGAAGCTTTAAGTAGAAGTAGTACTTTCAGGAGCTGTAAGTAAAGTAGAACTCTGACCATAAAATATAACTTTCAGATGTAAACAAAGATGTCGGTCGGCAGCGTGATGGAGACTGTGCTGCTTTTGTGCGAGATGAAAGAGAAAACTGTTTGTGCTACTATTAAAAAAGCGAAAATCGGAACAACAAGAAGCATGTATAAAAGTAAGTCCATCTACCCACGAACATGTCGTAAACACACGACTCGCTAAACAAAACTGTTAATTTAAACGAACCATCTGCAGCATCCAAATCATTTCGAAGTTTTAACGATGTTTAGCTAAAGATTGTAATATGTATTACGCGAATTGAAAATGGGTGAAAGTGCAATTATTGGCACTGGTTACTGCATTTCTTAAAACAAAGCCAAAAAATTCACACCTAAATTAGTCAACAACTGGATACTTAAGTTCAGCTAGCTGGGCAACGATTACACATTGAGGGATGAGTTTCGTGTTTGCCTTGATGAAAACATATTGCCGCATGTTGTTGTGAATAAACTGTGACCCCGCCACCTTCACCCCGAGGCAAATGATGAAGCAGAACATGGGAACCATAAAACCTAAAGGATGTTAAGTTACTATGTGAACTCTCATCATACTGACTGGGACATATATCTCTCATTTGTCATTGCATCATAGAGTTCGATAGTTGACACTGGTACTGCGTGAGATAATATTAGGGAGCAAAATAGCAGTTTCATTCGGTATGATAAAAGAAGAAAGTATCAGGCACATAGGTTATGTCCGTAATTTCGATTAAACTGTAAAAGAAGAGTGGAGACGGACGCAGGAAGCGACCATGAATGCATTAGAGAGGAAGGAAACAGCTGCGAAATGCGGAAGGAACTTACCTCACTATAGGTTGGTGCAATCGGTAATGTTATCCAACCCATACATGCTGAAGGAAAGACACAAAGTCCGTCACGAGATATCAGGGACCTTACCAGGTGATTAAGACTGAGTCACCAGCCAACTGTAGGCTACAGTTGTGGACGTGGTCTACACTAGCGCGTGTTGGATACCTGTGGCCATTGTGCCGGTGCTCCGGATTTACACCCAGGACTACTAGATGGAAGTCTGCGAAGAGAAAGAAACAGTTCTGGGCATGAGAATGTGGTCACATCCGTGCTAAAGTTACCGTCTGCACTGAGTTGAGGTATTTTTTTTACGTTTGTTGGAAATTTCTTACGGACTTATGGAGTAATGGGTTGTAAGGAATTGTGAGTGAGGAGGAATTTTCGTACATAATAACGTTTAGAGTAAGGGTTTCTTTTAATTCAATTTGCATGGGAATGCTGACCAGCGACAGCGGTGCTCCTGAAGTGGGAGAGGGGGTAACAGTGGTCCCTGTCCTCACGTCGCAGCACACCAAGGGTGAGGGAGGCAGAGCCGCTAGTTGTGTCTGTGCTGCAGGTCTTCGCCTGGAGTCAAATGGAGGCCCCACAAAATGAGCACCTGGAAGGAGGAGTTCTTCTTGCCAGGGGAGAGCGTGTGGTGGTCATCAGCCGTCAATGCACGCTATGATTAGTTTTCGAGGCTTGGGAACTGAGGAACGAAGTGAGGAGGCGGAGGATGTGTTTCCTGTCTTCAACGAAGAGCCAAGACCAGGGGTGTGCTCGGCAAAGCGGAAAATGCGAAAAGTTACAGAAATATTATGAGCGATTACGGGAACACATGCAGCAAGCAGTCAAAGTTGTACCGCATTCGCTACGTCGACAAAATAGAGGTTGAATATTTGCTTGGTGGAGAATTTTGAAGAGTGTGTTCAGTACAGAATACGCCACTAACGTCTGAGAGTTGAACGGGAGTGTAGGGGCAGTGAAGAAATCGGCAGAGGATGGCACGTCATTGGTGGAGTGGCATGCTGTGCAGATAAAACGCCAGCAGCTTGAGTTCTTGAACAATGTGCGTATGTTACGGCAGCTGAGGAACGAAGTGATAGAATGTAGAAAGACATCAGGGGACACCATAAATCGAGACACAGGAATGGTGCCAGCTCTGGTAGATGTGTTGGCTGCGAGAGTAACAAGGCTGTTCAAACCACTAGTGGTCTGCATTTGGGACACGTGGGTGACGATGATAAGCTTGCAGGAAGCTCTTGAGCTTACGTTACTTTAGAGGAGCACCTTAGTCCATTTCTATTATGACCAGAGCAATACTTGTTGCAGTCATGAAAGCTGTGGCGGTAACTGCCGCTAGAGCTGAGTGCCGAAGTTCACTGCTTTGTTACTATGTATAACTTTGTAGAAAGAAGGACGGATAACGAGTCGTTAAGCTGAGAAGGTGGGGATAGATGCGTATTGATGATGGAGGAAGATCTCAAACTGTGCGAGAAGGAGATGTTTATAGCTTGACTAAAGAGGACTGATTCACAATAGAGAAGACAGGTGTGTGGTTCAATTATTCCTGGGCAAAGGAGACGGCCAAGATCGCACAAGAGACATTACTGAACCTAAATCTTACTTCCAGCAAGCAGGATTACATTGGATTTATTTCGTACACGCAAGGTAGGCTCACAGGGACAAGGCAAGTGGAACTGAAAGGTAGTGGGTTCTTGATTAGTGGGACAAGCATGTGGTACAACAACGCAAACATTCCGTCTAACAAGCACAGCGTAACATAGCAAGTTATACCGGCCAGGCGAACCACTGAAGGTGCTTCCGATATGGTGTTTAACATTCCTCAGTAACACACAGAAACTAACTATAATTTATCCATTCCCTGAACCGACTCACAGCTGCGCAAGAGGATGGATTTTAGAAGAGCAGTACATGTAGCAATCGCAGCAGAACGGGGAAGAGCAATGACGAATGACTGTGACCTTTGATTTTACAACACCTAGTACTGTAGTGATTCTGATGCTACTGTTTGTAACCTTTATATATCTATGTGGAAACCCACCCATCAACGTGATTTAACAGTAGCACAGTTTACATAGATGGAATTCCTAGAGCATGAGGGTGAGTGTAGGAGTGTAGCCGCATAAGAAATATGTTCCCTAGAGCTTAAGAGGATACAAGGTCCAAAACATGCTGTGAGGGTAACGTGACAGAATTGTCAAGGGCACATGGATAACAGGATTACAAAGGAGACGCAGAATGTGATCAGCGTTCCCTGTTAAGTGGAGTGGTAACATAAGAGAAAGTATAATGTGTTAGTATGGTAGGTTAAATTCAGTCTCTGAACCATGTTGTGTAAGCCACCAGAAACTCCTGTGATGGAAATCTGTTCTGTAAAGTGTGATATGAAATTCACTCGATGTGGGAATCTCAGTTGTACATCGGTTCTATGCGGGGACCCAGGAGCCAGATCTGATCGTACGAGGGCCAGCGTATCGCCACAGTTATTTTGTGTGCAGATCTATCGGATATAGTGGCAGAAACTATACAGTAGCTGCTTGCTGGTGTTCACATGTGGTATTATTCAGAATACGAATGGAAATGGCACATTGGTGCAACAGGTGCGCAGCTATCATGTAAAAGTAGGTGTCATTTTGGACCCGGCAGTAGTAATACGACATGCGAGCTACACTAGATGAGGAGAGAACACGAAGCCGCCAGCAGCAGTCACAGATGTCTGCATACAGGTCACACAATTCCATAAATTAAAGTTCTGTCATTCATGGGTGAAGATCCGATACCTGAAAGCACCAGAGAGATATTCAATCAGTTTCTGATAGTGCAAATTTGGTGGCCAATATGTCAGTGTTAATCAACCACCCTGCTCCACAGTTGCACACTGCAACCCTAGTCTGGGTTCTCTACACAGGAAAAAAATCAAGCTGACTATGTCCCTAACAGCACAGTTCCTCCCAGACCAGCCAGCAGCCACGACAGGTGTATGTTTCAAACAGCATCTCCTCTGAATTATGGCATACCAAAACACGGCTATCCATCCCCTGTAGTGAGAGATGGGATTTTTCTGACTGGGAAACTAGTTTACATCAATTAAAGGTCAGATCTCAACAATTATGTACCTACTGGAAATCATTATCCAAATGTTGTCAGTTTGAAACAGGAACTTTTAGAGATGGTTTGCTACAAAACATCACTTTTGACTATGTAAACCAAACTTAGAGCTCTGAAAAACTTGTCCCTATGCCAGTGAGGTACTATCTGACAAATCACCTTCAGACTTCCATCTCTTCTTCTCTATATGGTGGGAAAGTCTCTGACCTCTACATTCTATGCTGATGTGAGGACATGCAACACCTCGCAACCTACTTGAGGTTTCACAGTCCTTCGACCACTTTTCACAGACACACACAACAGTAACACTCATACCGTGGATGAGGTTTACCATATCCGAGAACCCATCACAGGTGCCAAGCAGAATAATTTCATTCAATGTCACTTTCGTCAGACAGTTTCCTCATTTGTGATCCATATCATCACTTGAAATATTACCCATTCATCTCTGCTCTGCTCATATCCTTACTTCACCACACAATGTGCCAGCAACACTACCATGTGACAGTCAGTCTTATTCTGTACAATGATTGTTACAATTTGGTTAATCTGTGTAGAGATACAGGTGTACTGGCAACTCTTGAGAAACTTAATTTTGACTGAAACGATATACAGTGCACGACAGAGATTGCAGCAGCTACTCACCATCTGTGTTAGCTAGGTTGGTTGGTTTGTGGGGGTTAAAGGGACCACACTGCAACGGCCATCAGTCCCTGTGTTAGCTACTTCTAGATAAGTTTGATCAGGTCAGTCCTCTATCAGATCAGTTCTTTCTCCTCGGGATGCTCCGCTCTGACTGTCTCGGCCTCCAGCTGCATGGAGTCCAGCTCAGCCCAGATAGTGACCAGATTGTGCTCTGTGCCAGCAGCCAATGCTGCAATGAGACATGTGTCACTCTGTAATCTTATGGCACGTACTGAATAAAAAAGTCACTGTTTTAACTTCTCTTATTGAATCCTCAATGTACCAAAATTTAACATAGTATGCTCCACACTAAAATATGTTGAATATCAAAATTTATAATGAACTTGGAAATAGGTGCCCAATCTAAAGTGATACAGCTGTATAATGGCAAGGAGAGAAATAGAATTCTCAGCACACCAAAATTACATCGAGGAACCGAAAAATTAAAAGATGACACTGTTTATGATCATCCAGTGAAAGCAAGATGTGGTTCTGGTGAACATTATACTTTTTATGGCTAAACAATTGCTCTACAATTGAGACACTTTAATTAATCACTATAAGAACACAGCACGGTGGATGACAAAAGAAGCTGTTTGAATACAAGGCAAATAATGTAGGCCTCTATACACAGATTTGTGAGTGCAGACAAATGGGTACATGTTAGCTAGCAGATGACACTGTACTCTGTATGTCTACATACTCCAAAATGAAGCTGTAACTTTAGTTATAATTACTGGGCACAGGGTGCCCTCTGCACACAATTAGAGTCACAGGACAATGTTAACACAGAAGCAATATGATACAACAGTGTCAGTGTACTATCACATACCACGGTAACAATATTATGAAAATGATAGTTTTCGCTCACCATATAGCAGATATGTTTCATCACATACAGGAACAACAAAAAGGTGGTCACAAAATAAGCTTCCCATCAACACCACCTTTGTTAAAGCATCTCCACTATGTAATGAGTAGCAGTTATCCTTTTCATAATATTGTTACATTCCATGCTAGATTTTCCATTTATTGACATACCATATTAAGCTACCATTGGTAGGAACCAGAAACAAATGAGTATCATTCTGACATCACACATGTTTCCAGATATCTGATCCTGTCCGTCATAAGCCACTGTGTCAAGAGTGTTCTCAGAGAGTGTAATTACCGAGTACTTGGCAGAGGCTGAACCATAGTAGATATGACTATGAATAATGCACGACATTGTACAGCATCTCAAAGAATTTATATTCCCTTTTCAGAAATGCCAAGCAGCATTGCCAGAGTGCAGCATGGTCACAGTCACATGAAGTGAAAATGGCAACCCCACAGCAATGCACAAGTAGTAGTATGGTTTTCTGAAACAAAAATGCCTATTACTGTGCAAACAAATTACCGTGGTGTGCAAATGTGATCCACCTGATGTGAAAACAATTGGGAAATGGTATAGGAAGTTTCTGGCAATGGGATAGTGTTCTGAAACATACTGGTGGTGCATGTTACAGATTTTCAGAAGAGACAGTGCAGGACAACAGACAAACATTTCTCAGAAACCTGCTCAAGTCAATTCCTCAAGCATCTAGGCAACTTGATGTATGTCAGTTAACATTACATCATGTAGTTCACCAGCATCAACATATGTATGCTTACAAAGTGCAAATTCTGCATCATCTGACACAGAACGGCAAACCACACCATCAAATATTTGCTGCTGATATGCTGCAGCATATTGATATGGACGCTAGTTTCCTGGAAACATGATTATACTGAGATGAGGCAATCTTTCATCTGTCAGGAAGGGTTATCAGGCATAATGTTTGGATTTGGGGTTCGCAAAATCTGCACATTGTCGTTGAATGTGTTTGTGATAGCTCTAAACTAAACGTCTGGTGCGGGCTAATGCATGGCAGGATTGTCGGACCATTCTTATTTATGGAATGAAAAGTGAATGGGTCAGTGTATCTGGACATTTTGGAGCAGTTTCTTTATCCTCAGTTACAAGACTTGTAACCCAACATCATTTGTCAATGGTTGTTCACAAGTTCCTGGGAAGGAAATATCCCCATCATTGGATCGGACACGTGGAACTCATTGTCTGGCTGCCACATTCACCTGACATTACGCTACTTTGTTTCTTCATGTGGGGATTTGTGAAGGACTGCATGTGTGTGACTGAAGTGGACAATATTTCTACATTGCAACATTATATCACTAATTCAATTACAACAATACGAGAGGAAATGTTACAAAGAACTTAGCAAGAAAATGAATATAGACTTGATATTCTTTGTGCTGCAAATGGTCCACATGTAGAGGCGTATTGATGATAAATAAATAAATTTTCTGGGATGCTCTACAATCTAGTGCATTTTGGGTTGTGTATCTACTGTAGTTTTTTCCCTGGGTCTTTGAAATCAGGGAGGTTGGAGTGGGACACCCTGTAATTGGGTATTCAGAGGATATACTGGCTGTTTGAAATTTTGTGAAATGATTTTCCCCTCAGTGAAAATTTTCTTTTCTCAATGATTGCCATCTGAACTCGCTAATCTCAACTGCGACACTTTCTCAATTGATTCCAGGTAATGCAAATTAGCTACCCTTCTTTGAACTATTTTGTGTCATTTGTCAGTACTCTCTGGTAACAAACCAAAACCACTCCACAATACTCCAGAATAGGATAGACAAGTACATTGGTACTAGTTTCACTATTGGATATGTTATGCTTTCTGCATCTTCTGTCAGTAGAACACCATCCTTAGCACTCTTTCCATTCAACAATTTTTATATCATCTTTCTAAAGTAACCTTTGGTTTCCTCTAAACTCAATATATTAAGTTGAATCTACAAACCTGAATTTTTGGCCATTTCTCATATTGTACTACAAAGTGACCTAGAAACACCAAATAAGAAGAAAAATTCTGTGGAGGAAGACCTATATTGCTAGAGAGAGAGAGAGAGAGAGAGAGAGAGAGAGAGAGAGAGAGAGAGATTTTACTTTCACCTGTAGAATCATAATGCCAATGAGCTCCACCCCAAACTGCCATTCGACTGGACACTGCATGTATTGTATTCAATCTAGGGCATGGTCTCCCAACATCATTTGATACTGCTGCATTTCTTTTCATGGACAGATTCCAGTTCCTCTCTATTTGCCTCCACTTTATCTCACAGTTGCAACAATTTGTGATTCAACTGTATAAAAATATACACTTTCAGTTAGTACAGATTGCTGTTATTTTTTACTGAGACGACAAGCATACAATAGAATCACATTCATTTCCAACAAACCATCCAAGTCAGAAACTCACATAATGTCAATGATTTGCTAACAGTAAATTCTTTACAGCTTTTCACTGTAAATATTAGAATGTGAGCTATAAACTGCAGTAATGTTAAAAATGTTATTACAGTTTTGACAGAGAACTGAAAACCAAATAAAAAAAGTGTTGTAAGTAAAGTAAAGTGTACATGAAAAGTGTCCTTGTTCAAGACAGACTCGTTGCTTAGTACAAAAATGTGTCATATAAAAAATGAAATTCATCATTTTTGGAAGATTAAACATAGTTATATCTAAATCTTTACTGGCAACACATAAATCATTATTAGAGCTATTTCTCAACATAATTGCCACTAGAACTGACACACTTATTACATCACAGGACCAAATTTTGTATTGTTGTGTTGTAGAATGCTGAACACTGTGAATGAAACCGGAATATCAGACTTGTTGAGCCCTTTTTCAATGTGAAAATGCTGACCGAAGGACAGGAACTTCTTGAGATGCAAGAAAAGATGAAAAGTGCTGTGTGTAGGATGGTAAACCAACTTCCTGCTAAACTACTCCAGAACAGCTGTTGTGTGCAAAATCTTATGTCAGCGAGCGCTGTCACAGATCAATATTATTCTAGCATTGAGCATATTGCCTGTCAGTTTTAACTGGCTCATTGCAAAATCCAGTGTTTCACAATAATGGCCAGCATTACCTGTTTCACTTCTGGGCATCAAGTCAGAGTGCACAATGCCCTTCCTATCCCAGAACAATGAGTACACCGACACTATCTGCTAAAACTTTGTCCTGATCGTAGATCTACTGTGACACCAACACATTGATTGCTACCGAGTTTATCGGATGCAGTGAGCAACCCACATCACATCTCCTGTTAAGATCTTATTGAGAAACTTATTGCCACCATCACAGTACATCTTTCAAAGTGTCTGCGGTGTTCCCATGTCATTATGATGTATTTTGGTACCTGCCTGATGCACACTTCTTTCAAGAGCAAGTTCTCAGTACCAGTTTCATACAAAAATGATTGCATTATCAGGGGAGGATGGCTGCCAAGCTCTGTAGTTGTCGAATGATGGTTCCCCATAATGCACCATCCCACCGCCTCCACAAGACCGTCACGATGGACAGTCACTCGTAACCTCTTTCAGTGTGGAAACTATGGTGTATATATGCTATTTACACAGCACATTTTCACATGTTTTGTGAAATTATATGGTTTCTTTGTATCAGTACTACAGTTTTTTTGCAACATGTGCCCCTTAGGCACTTCCGATGATTAATTTGCATCTATTTAGTCATCGTCATATCACTAGTTTTTGATTTATACAGTGATGTCCAACTCTGAGTATGGAAACTTTTATCTGAATGTTAACCACCTGAAGATGAGCAGAAGCTGGAAACCAGTCTTGTGTTAAATAATATCACCTTTTATAGTGACTACTAACAGTTATTATTCTGTTCCCTACTTCTGTTGCCAGTGTGACAGTATGGCACTATACCATCATTTCTGGAGAGTCCCACAAAAACTGTAATAAACACAGACATCATACTCAGAGCATCTATTATATCCAATTGCCACTGATGACCACCTCCCTCAACCCATGCACATCCTACTTGACATACTGTACAGAGCAGTAAGATACACGTTGATGTAAGTCCTAACAATTGAGATGATTTTTTTTTTTATCATACATAAGCATCAACAAAAGTTTCTCTTATCATTTTATGTGCTGTGTATCTCCTCTTCTTCCCCACACACAAAATCTAATCATTTAACTTATAACTGTATCAATACTAAATGTAAGCTTTCCACTTGCTTCACTAGGCATATGTCACTCACCTTCTCAGTTATCCATTGGCCTACACTGTCAGACTCACTAAGCAGTTTGTGGAGGGACAGTGCTTGAACATGTGCTGCTTCCTCAATTTAGTAAACTTGAAGAGTTCATAACAGTAGTAGTAATAGTCTGTAATGGCCAGCCATTTGGCAACCTGTGGACAATTTTCAAGCTACTATGAGGATGAGATCACAGTCTAATTTATTCACTTAGGTTAATCAACATTTTATACAAATAACTGTTAAAAGATGTTGCAAACTGATGCTTGCCTGTGGAGTTTGACAGTCCTTCCCTCCCAGCTGGGTCATCTGCGATTGCAGGGCTTCTGCAGCTCCCACACAGTTCTTCAGCATGTCTGTCACATCTTCATGCTCCTTCTGCAGCTACAGCTTGTCAGCTTCTATGTGGCCAACACCTTCACTCAAAATGAGCCTCAGTCCATCTGACATTCAAATGCAGACATTGTCTGCATCTGCAAAGAATTGGAAAAATATACGTACACACACTAAATTTCTGTGGGGTTTCCAAAAATCGTAAACATTATCAACACAATGAAGTTACATGTGTCAAACAAAAGTTAATTTTACAGACCATCTTTCATTCTCCACAAGCTACAGAGAGCATAATTGAACAAAAGGAAGGTCACTCCACAGGAATTAATAGTGCAAGCTCTAAATGTTGGTCTAAGTTCCTGTGGTAGCTGAGGAGGGGAAGGGACACTGGTAGTGACAAGAGAAGGCACACAACAATGGAGCTGCTCAACTTGCAGACTTGCCTCGTCGAACATACATCTGAAGACCACACTCCCAATTTCATATGCCTGAGTACTGAGCACTCTCCATAAGCCAACTGGGACAGCAACACCACTCTACATAGGGTTGACTTAGCAGTCTGATGATCTAAGTTCATTGATCAACTACCTGCCCACAGGAAACCGAAGGGGAAGGGGGCGGGAGTACCTTGGGTCAGAGAGGTAAACATACCCATTGTGAAGAACTAAAATGCAAATGCTTCATGTTGGCCACCTAATCTGGCTCCGGCTCATCATGAGCTTGGTTAATGACACTCTTTCATTATTTAAGAATGTGATATACTGCATTCATGAACAGCTTAATTCTGTAATATTTCACAAATAGCATGTTCTACATCTTTATTTACAACTGTCATATTATTTTCATTACATTCACGTATGTGTTAGTGCAGAAGCATTATAAAAACCATATGTTCTCAGATGTTGATATTTCAAAGTTGCCATGTAGGATTTGTGTGGTTACTTGTGTAACTGGCAAAACTGGAATTTTATTAAAATTGTTTTAGCAGTATTAATATTGATAATTAAAGATTTTGGAAAAAGTAAATTGAAAATAGGTTTTAAGTGGGAACTGTTTCTGTTAAAATGTTAATATTGAAACCACTGGAGTGGCTTTATAATGTAATACCTTTTAACAGATGATGTTCATGGTAAGGAACATTATTATGTTTAACCTCTTGATTGTTTGTATGGAAAATGTTGATAAAATTTGGAAAGGGCCATATCATTGCACACAGTAGTTCATTTAAATGACATGGATCAGTAGTCCTAAAACCTGGAAAAAACTTTTCGGCCAGGAATATCACATATCTAAGATGCGAACTGTAGCGATTCGAGAATTTCCACGTAAATTCTAGAACCACTCATCCTTCTACCATTGTGAACACACGATATTTAAAAATAAGTGAGAGAGAATGTACATACTGTGTGACATGTTTCTGAGTGCAGGCTGAAAAAGAGTCACGAGTATAAGGTTGACGTGACGGTGGAATGGTATCGACAAGTGTTTGCCGTTCACACCACGGAAGCCTTATTGGAAGAACAAGGAGTGTTTATGTATCTCATGGTGTTTTATATCATTGACTATTGTAACAAGAAAAAAAGAAGAACAGTTGAAACATTGTTAATTAAACTTCACGTATTTGACTACCTAGAGGCAAGGACGAGTCAGTTGACTTGCAAGTATTCTAACACTTTGTTACTTGTGGAAGTTAAAATATATCAAGACTGAAGTAAAAGTATTCTGTGACTATCCACTTATTTCATGATGGGAGGGGGAGAGAGGGGGGGGGGAGGGGGGGAGGGAGGGAGGGAGGGAGAGAGAGAGAGAGAGAGAGAGAGAGAGAGAGAGATACTGATAAATTCTGTTAACCAGCAGTGCTCTTCAGAGAAAAAGGTTTTGGAGATTGACAGAGCCAGCTATCCAGAGAAGAAGATCGGCTGTGCAGATCAAGAAAGTCAACTGAAGTGAGAGTTGTAAAAATTGCATGCAATTCAATTTCACACCACACTCCAAGTTGTCTAAAGCATTAGAATGTGGCAACCAGTGAAAAGGACTTGAAAAAACGGGAATTTTGAGATGAAAACCAAGCAGAAGATATGATGTGTTACCATAGCGATCAGGTATGGCAAGACAAAATAACTGTTTCAAGGAATTGGATTCTGCCTAAAAAATTCAAAAGGCGAAAATTAATATACACAATAAAAGAGATGACATAAGGAAGATACAACATTAAAAGAAGAGAGAGAAGTTTCCCACATATTATACTAAGAAGAAATATGATGTGAATAATTCATTGAAGAAGATCCGGTGTGTGGAGTAAGCAGCTCTTGCTCACATCGCAGGGACGCAGACATGGGAACCGGCTTAAGCCCGACTATGCCGGCACCAGTCACTGATCACCGGTGCTGTTTCCACATACACCTGCTGACACTGATGCTGAAAACAACATTCGACGCTGCTGGTGTCAGTGCTGTTCACTGGCGCTGATTACACATCCGCTCACAAATGCAGCTAGAACGTGAGCGCAAAACAATAACTGGCTGAGTGTAAAGTTAAAGAAACTGTTGAATAATAGTGTGTTAGTATAGCTATTATACTCAGTGTAGAATTTTTTGATGATTACTAGATCTAAAGGTAAGAAGAACATAGATAATACACAGAGAATTGGGGAAACTTCAGAATGAGCCATGACAATGAAAATGAGTAAGGACGTGACAGACTGGTCTGAGGTAGTAAAATTAATCAATGCCCGAAGTGAGATTCAGTAGCTTTAAGAAAGGAACCAACAAGAGGAAGGCCTCAGACAAGGCCAACCGATTCGGCTCAAATTTGGCAGGTCGCTTGTGTACAACGTAAAATGAAGGACTGTAAGATATTTTGGGTCAAAACCTCTGCAATTTTGAGGAAAATTACCCCCAAAGTTTATGATGAGCAATCGACTCAAAATTGGAGGGATCAATAGATAACTGTAAATAGAGCATTTTTAATCATTATGTATGGGGTCCACAAACGCAAACATTTCCAGAAATCGAGGAAAGAAACTTTTACAACTGTTGCTTCTGTAACCACATTTGGGAAAATGCTTTTCGCCGACAGCGCAATGGCCAACGAAAGTGGCTGGGAATTGGAAAACCTAGGTTTGAATCTCAAAGAAACTTAGCGGATGTTATTCTTTTCATTTGCATTTTTCCATATCACAATTGATAGGGATAGGAGGGTTAATAATGAATTCCTCACGAGGGATTGCAGATAGCCAATCGCACGATGCTCGTTTACAGTGAGGCACGGGACACAATGCACGCGGGGGATGTTATGTTGTCTCAATTGCTTCTTCGTCATATCATAGTTGTGAAGCTGGAAGAGTGAAGGTGTCCAGCAAGAGCCTTATAGAAGTCAATCGGAAAGAGTCATTTTCCGTCATTAGGCTGCTGCGAAGCTCACGGATACATGTAGTGATTTTTCCATTGTTAATGCGCCGAATGAAATACGTTCTGTGAATGAATACAGTGTTCTTCCACAAGTGACATATGATGAGTACTGTATGTTGTTTGTAGTAATTAGCTCATCTGTTTATGCCGTAGTAACTAGTTATTGTTTGTTGTGTCATACCCTTCAGGTGCATCATCTGAATACTGGAGGATGTACACCCTTCTACTAGCACTGTAATACATAGTTGGGAGCCTGTCACAGACAATGGCAAGTGGGAAGTTACCGACTCTGTGTTTGGGTTTGTAAAAGTGTTGCAAGACAGATGCATTATCAATGCACTACTGGAAGCAGGCAGTTCTGTTTCTCGGCGATCCAGATTGATAGGATCAGCTATCGTCGAACGATATTTGGAGCTGATGAACGAAATGACTTTTGTTGATACTGAAGTACTGTATCATGAAGGTGAAGCAGAAGGTGATTCAGTGAAAGATATCCCGACTAATGAATCGCAAAATGGTCATAACACTTTCGAAATCTCCACGTCACTGGAAATATGTGTGCTTCATCTGTTCCTGATGAGTACAACGAACCGGTTACTCAATGATTTAACTACAGCACTATACCCCTTGAAGTAAAAATAAAGGAGGTAGCACTAGCCAGAATCATCCAAATTGGGATTTACAAACACTGCAAAAGAATGGAGCAACAACAGCCCTGAAAAGGACGGAGGACTTGAAATTGTGGGAAAGTGATATCGTTAAAGGAGGGACAAAATACGACAACTACCAGGTGATAAATAAGTGGACATATGACTGTTTTGTCGAATCTTGTTGTCATAATGAGAATGTAACAACAAGAATACTTCAGGAGTGGGCTGCAGGTTTAGCGCTTCAATATACGGCCAACAGGGATTTTACATTTGCTGCATCATTATCTTGGGCAAGAAATTTCAAACCGGAGTATAAAATTTGTCAATGGCATTTCACTAAATATGTCTCTCATAAGGAGGTACAAAATATAGAAGATATACAGAAAGTGGCGGCTCTTTTCAGCACGCAAACGGCGTCACTTATGACCGATTTTGATCATGATTACATGATCAACACTGATCAAACAGGATGCGAGTATCGGGCAAACATTTGACGCACGTTATCGCATTAGGGAGAAAAATGAATCCTTGTCGCAGTTGGTAGTAAAAACAAACTAACACATTCGTACATGGCGCAACATGCCATCACAGCCTCTGGAAAAGTATTGCCTAAGGTTTTCCTGTGTTTACAAGAAACGAATGTTACTTTTGGTCCTCAGGTTATAGAAGAGATCAATCATTTAACCGACTTGTTGAAAAATGTTTACATTACCTGCTCCAAATCCGGGAAACTGATGAACGCGATTTGCAGAACATTTCTTCTGATAACAAGTTTTGTCTAATATTGGGTTCCTGGAGTGGACAAATTAATACTACAATATATGACACAATGTTTATAGATAGCAAGGGTCAGTCGACGTGTGCAGGAAGAGTAATACCGCCAAACTGCACACCTGTATGCCAGCCGTGTGATGTTTATTTCTACCGCCAGGTTAAAAACTTTATTTCCAGGCTTCAGAATTGCAGTGTGTTTCTGGAAACCCAGTGAGAATTGCACAACCACACGGATGCAATAACTATTCACAGCATAATTCATAACCAACTTTCAGCACCGATTTTTCAGGCAATAACATCGTGTGTGTGGTTCGCATCAAAATTAATTCCCAAAAAATACATTTTTAAATGTAAACCAATTTTGTTTTACACCGACTCTTCGGAAGGAACAGTGTAGCTGTCAAAAGATTACATTCATTAGATGTTCTTGGTGCTGTGAGTGTATTTGTTTCGAATGTTTATATGACAAGTACCATCCATCTAATAGTTCAAAGAAAAGTGAAAACAGTGACTGGAAGAGCCATTGTGAAGTGACCTGGAGTAACATGTTAGCTGTTTACTACCCCAAAAGGTTTGAGAAATTTATTTGTGTACACTATTATCATCATTCCTTATTGATTTACTTGCATTATTAACCCTCCTATCCCTATCAACCTTACCCCCATGAAGCATGGACCTTGCCGTTGGTGGGGAGGCTTGCGTGCCTCAGAGATACAGATGGCCGTGCCGTAGGTGCAACCACAACGGAGGGGTATCTGTTGAGAGGCCAGACAAACGTGTGGTTCCTGAAGAGGGGCAGCAGCCTTTTCAGTAGTTGCAGGGGCAACAGTCTGGATGATTGACTGATCTGGCCTTGCAACACTAACCAAAACGGCCTTGCTGTGCTGGTACTGCGAACGGCTGAAAGCAAGGGGAAACTACAGCCGTAATTTTTCCCCGAGGGCATGCAGCTTTACTGTATGGTTAAATGATGATGGTGTACTCTTGGGTAAAATATTCCGGAGGTAAAATAGTCCCCCATTGGGATCTCCAGGCGGGGACTACTCAACAGGACGTCTTTATCAGGAGAAATAAAACTGGCGTTCTACAGATCGGAGTGTGGAATGTCAGATCCCTTAATCGGGCAGGTAGGTTAGAAAATTTAAAACGGGAAATGGGTAGGTTGAAGTTAGATATAGTGGGGATTAGTGAAGTTCGGTGGCAGGAGGAACAAGACTTTTGGTCAGGTGAATGCAGGGTTATAAATACGAAATCAAATAGGGGTAACGCAGGAGTAGCTTTAATAATAAATAGGAAAATAGGAGTGCAGGTAAGCTACTACAAACAGCATAGTGAATGCATTATTGTGGAAAAGATAGACAGGAAGCCCACGCCTACTACAGTAGTACAAGTTTATATGCAACTAGCTCTGCAGATGATGAAGAAATTGATGAAATGTATGATGAGATAAAAGAAATTATTCAGGTAGTGAAGGGAGATGAAGATTTAATAGTCATGGGTGACTGGAATTCAAGAGTAGGAAAAGGGAGAGAAGGAAACATAGTCGGGGAATATTGATTGGGGGAGAGAAATGAAAGAGGAAGCTGTCTGGTAGAATTTTGCACAGAGCATAACTTAATCACAGCTAACACTTGGTTCAAGAATCGTGAAACAAGGTTGTATACATGGAAGAATCCTGGAGATACTGACAGGTTTCAGATAGATTATATAATGGTAAGACAGCGATTTAGGAATCAGGTTTTAAATTGTAAGACATTTCCAGGGGCAGATGTGGACTCTGACCACAATCTATTGGTTATGAACTGTAGATTAAAACTGAAGAAACTGCAAAAAGGTGGGAATTTAAGGAGATGGGACCTGGATAAACTGACTAAACTAGATGTTGTACAGAGTTTCACGGAGAGCATAAAGGAACAATTGACAGGAATGGGGGAAAGAAATACAGTAGAAGAAGAATGGGTAGCTCTGAGGGATGAAATAGTGAAGGCAGCAGAGGATCAAGTAGGTAAAAAGACAAGGGCTACTAGAAATCCTTAGGTAACAGAAGAAATATTGAATTTAATTGATGAAAGGAGAAAATATAAAAACGCAGTAAATGAATCAGGCAAAAGGGAATACATACATCTCAAAAATGAGATTGACAGGACAAATGTAAGGATGTAGAGGCTTATCTCACTAGGGGTAAGATAGATACTGCCTACAGGAAAATTAAAGAGACCTTTGGAGATAAGAGAACCACTTGTATGAACATCAAGAGCTCGGATGGAAACCCAGTTCTAAGCAAAGAGGGGAAAGCAGAAAGGAGTATATAGAGGGTCTATACAAGGGCGGCATACTTGTGGACAATATTATGGAAATGGAAAAGAATGTAGATGAAGATGAAATGGGAGATACGTTACTGCGTGAAGAGTTTGACAGAGCACTGAAAGACCTGAGTCGAAACAAGGCCCCGGTAGAGGACAACATTCCATTGGAACTACTGACGGCCTTGGGAGAGCCAGTCCTGGCAAAACTCTACCATCTCATGAGCAAGATGT
Organism: Schistocerca piceifrons; assembly: GCF_021461385.2. Taxonomy (NCBI): domain Eukaryota; kingdom Metazoa; phylum Arthropoda; class Insecta; order Orthoptera; family Acrididae; genus Schistocerca; species Schistocerca piceifrons. The sequence continues at coordinate 802,593,711 of NC_060141.1, read as the reverse complement.
ATGAGACAGGAGAAATACCCTCAGACTTCAAGAAGAATATAATAATTCCAATCCCAAAGAAAGCAGGTGTTGACAGATGTGAAAATTACCGAATTATCAGTTTAATAAGTCACAGCTGCAAAATACTAACGCGAATTCTTTACAGATGAATGGAAAAACTGGTAGAAGCCGACCTCGGCAAAGATCAGTTTGGATTTTGCAGAAATGTTGGAACACGTGAGGCAATACTGACCCTACGACTTATCTTAGAAAATAGATTAAGGAAAGGCAAACCTACATTTCTAGCATTTGTAGACTTAGAGAAAGCTTTTGAGAATGTTGACTGAAGTACTCCCTTTCAAATTCTAAAGGTGGCAGGGATAAAATACAGGGAGTGAAAGGCTATTTACAATTTGTACAGAAACCAGATGGCAGTTATAAGAGTCGAGGGACATGACAGGGAAGCAGTGGTTGGGAAGGGAGTGAGACAGGGTTGTAGCCTATCCCTGATGTTATTTAATCTGTATATTAAGCAAGTAATAAAGGAAACAAAAGAAAAGTTTGGAGTAGGTATTAAAATCTATGGAGAAGAAATGAAAACATTGAGGTTCACCGATGACATTGTAATTCTGACAGAGACTGCAAAGGACTTGGAAGAGCAGTTGAACGGAATGGACAGTGTCTTGAAAGGAGGATATAAGATGAACATCAACAAAAGCAAAACGAGGGTAATGGAATGTAGGCGAATGAAGTCGGGTGATGCTGAGGGAATTAGATTACGAAATGAGCTACTTAAAGTAGTAAAGGAGTTTTACTATTTGGGGAGCAAAATAACTGATTATGGTTGAAGTAGAGAGGATATAAAATGTAGACTGGCAATGGCAAGGAAAGCGTTTCTGAAGAAAAAAAATTTGTTAACATCGAGTATAGATTGAAGTGTCAGGAAGTCGTTTCTGAAAGTATTTGTATGGAGTGTAGCCATGTATGGAAGTGAAATGTGGTGCTACAGAAGAATGCTGACAATTAGATGGGTAGATCACATAACTAATGAGGAGGTATTGAATAGAATTGGGGAGAACAGGAGTTTGTGGCACAACTTAACAAGAAGAAGGGACCGGTTGGTAGGACATGTTCTGAGGCATCAAGGGATCACCAATTTAGTATTGGAGGGCAGCGTGGAGGGTAAAAATCGTAGAGGGAGACCAAGAGATGAATACACCACGCAGATTCAGAAGGATGTAGGTTGCAGTAAGTACTGGGAGATGAAGCTTGCACAGGATAGAGTAGCATGGAGAGCTGCATCAAACCAGTCTCAGGACTGAAGACAACAACAACAACAACAACAAAAACAACAACAACCACCCTATCAATTGAGATATGGAAAAACACAAATGAAAGGAAAAGATCCGCTAGGTTTCTTCGAGATTAGAACCCGGATTCTCCGATTCCCAGCCAGTTACCTTGGCTATTGCACTATCGGTGCTGCCGGTTTCCCAAATGTGGGTACAGAAGCGGCAGTTGTAAAAATTTCTTACCCCGATTCCTGGGAAAGTATGTGTTTTCAGACCCCATACCTGATGATTAAAAATGCTCTATTTACAATTATCTATCAATCCTGCCAATTTTGAGTCGACTGCTCATCATAAACATTAGGGTTGATTTTCTAAAAATGCGGGGGTGTTTACCCAAAATATCTTAGATTCCTCCGTTTTAGGTTGTACACAAGCGACCTGCCAAATTTGAGCCAAATCAGTTGGCCGTGTCTGAGGCCTTCCCCTTGTAAGTCTTAAATTACACTCAATAAATACTCAAATGATAAAATAGATGATGGATGTTTCTTTGAGAAATGAAATAAGTGCAACTTTAAGAGAAAAACTCGATGCACAGAGTTCTAGAGGTTAGGTAGAGAAATAGACACAGTGAATACTCAAATAATAAATTGGATGTTCATAACAGAAATTCAGGATTGTTAAATGCTAAGGTAGATTCACAAAGTAAACACTTTGGTAATTTATGTGAAGCTATGGTAAATCTGAAGACTGAATGTGACACTTTAACTACTAACATAGAGAATTTTAAAATATACTTGAAAGAGGAATTAACTAGTATGTTACGCAGTCATGTAAAGACACAGAGTAACCAATTTCAGGACTTAGCTGAAAAGTTAGAATGTGATATTGAATATAAATGTGATAACGCAAAATTTGAATTTAGTGAGAAGTTAGGATCATATCAGAATGTATGTAATGTTACATTTGGCTGTAAAGCGAAGACTGTACAATTTGAGAGATAATGTTGAAAAACAGGGTAAGTTAATACCAATAGTAAAATCACAAATTGCAAGCATTAACACTCCAGTAGAAAATGTGAAGAGAAACTTTAAAGAGAAATTAGCAACCTCAGACATAATAAATATAAGTAGCCTGAAAGAACAGGTAGAGGAAATAATTGACCAAAAAGTTGCCGCAAGAGTAATCTCTGAGAACCTATCTCCTGTCTAATCTTCTGAACTCAATGATACCAAGAAATGTGTGGATGAATTATGGAAAGAATTCAAACTTATTCAGGACAAGATAGGTGAGAGGATAACTTCTCCTAACGTGGCATTAACTAGTGAGGTAGTGACAGATTTACAATGGGGAGCCAATTCAGGGTTATCTAGGCAATTCCCTAAGTTTAAGCCAGATGGGGAAGTACATCCTACCCATTTTTTGAAAAGGGTCAACCGAGCATTACCCAAGAACTGGGACGATTTGAAAATGATGGAGTTTGCTGTTGGGTATCTATTAAGGGAAGCCTCAGAGTGGGGAATGGTAAACAATGCAAACTTTTCCTCTTTGGAAGATTTTCAGAAAAAGTTTAAAGAGAAGTATTGGTCAGCAAGTGCACAGGAAACACCATTATCGGACTTGTGGGACCCAAAGTATTACAGTAATATGTGGGGAATAATGAGAAAGTATGTCAACTGGCATTTAACATGAGTGAAGTACTTTGATAAGCCAATGGAGGAAGGATAGATTAAGTAGTGGGTGGAGAACGCTTTAAGAATTATTATACTTTGTGGATACACTTGATGACAGTAACTTCGCAGGAATTTGTGGCAAGTAATAATAGAGCACAAAGTGGTAATGTAGTACGCTGATTTGGGAACCAACCGGTGAATACTAGTAATGAGGAAAACAGTGTGATCTGGATCCAGGACTGGGGCCCAGGTCCTAAAGATACACTAGGAATCCTGGTTTACAATAAGCATGTTAATTTCACACACAAAACACTGACAAAAGAATGGTTGTTACTGGAAGAACAAAACTTGACTATCAAAAATACCCAACCAATAATAGTAGGAAACATGGAGACTTTTGAAGTTAACATATTTACAGATTCAGGGAGTGAGGTGTCCTTCATTTCAATTTACTTATTAAACTAAACATCAATTACCTCAGTTACCGTTAACAGGGGTTTACATAGTTGGTATAACAGGAATGAAGAGTAAAATTGTCAAACATGAAACACAGGTGAATTGCCCCATTGGAAATAATCTGTTTCGACAGACATTGTTAATAGTAGAAAATGTCAATAGAGATATATTATTTGGGTTAGATTGGATCTTAGAATTTAAAAACATTTGCGTTTTTGACGAAAATCTTCTATGATTTGAGAAAGGAAACAGTAGATATTGGGTACAGTTTGTGACAAACAGCTACATTGGTCAACAAACAACTGCGAGTCGATGGTTGGTTGGTTGGTTGGTTAGTTTCTTTAAAAGGTTGGAGAAGGGACCAAACTACTAGGTGATTTGTCCCTTGTTCCTAATAAAACAATGTCACAAGTGTGAGAATAAAATAGACGCAACATATAACACAAAACAGAAAGAAAGGATAAGCCACAAGAATGAAGGGAAGGCAACAAACACTAAAAGGAGCAAAAGAGGACAAGAAAACAACAGAGAGAAGCTAGAAACAGAAGACAGAAAAACATGAGAGTAGATTACAGTAACTATAAAGGGAAAGCCAGCCACTCTGCAACACATTAAAACTTCGATCCTAAAAGCACTAGGGTGGAGGTCACAGAGGGACAAAGGACATGCGCTAAAGCCTACATAGAAGTATAAAGCCCACTCCCACGAATAAAACGTAAAAGTAAAACTGCTTTGGAGGCATTGTTGCCCAACACTGAAGGCAGGGTGCTGGGGAAGTTGAAAGTCTGCCACAGAGCGGCTAAAAGTGGGCAGTCCAGTAAGAGGGGGACAACTGTCGTTTGGGAGCCACAGTGACACTGAGGTGGGTCCTTGCAACGGAGTAGGTAACCATGCATTAGCCACATTTGGCCAATGCAGAGCTGGCAGAGGACAACTGATTCCCTGTGAGAGGCTTGCATGGAAGACTTCCACACATTCATAGTCTCCTTAATAACACACAATTTTTTTGCATGCTGTTATGCCATTCCATCTCCCAAAGCCAGAAAACCCTGTGGTGTAAGACAGAATGCAGCTCAGCTTCGGAGATGCCTATCTCCTGAAGCAGTTTCTGTGTTGCCTGTCAGCAAGATCATTGCTGGGGATTCCGACATGTCCTGGGGTCCCCAAACATACACAACAGAACAGCGGGACTGTTCCAGGGCACAGAAGGACTCCTGAATGGACGCTACCAGAGGGTGGTGAGGGTGGCACTGTTCAATAGCTAGAAGGCTGCTCAATGAGTCAGTACAGAGGAGAAATGACTCGCCAGTGCAGCAGTGGATGTACTCAAGAACACAAGATATAATTAAGATACTGAGGGGAACTATGAATGTGTGCTGTGTAACTGGCAGGCAGTTGAACATGTCTAATCTGCAGTGGAGGGACACCAGCCTCCACGAGTATGCTGGTCACTGGACTCTTCCTAAAAGCTCCTCTCATTAATCAAACAACACAGTGGTGCACTACGGTGCTGCCGAACTGTAAATCACACTCGCATATCAATTCAGGATTGGACAATGGCTCTGTAGAGCTGCAGCAGCGTACAGTGATCTGAACCCCAATTGGTGTTGCTCAGGCAACAGAGGGCATTGAGCATTGAGATGCTGCCAGCTCTTCTGCTTAAGGTGACGAAGATGAGGGAGCCATGTCAATTGAGCATCGAAAACCAGTCCTAGGAATTGGTAAGTCTCCACTACACTGAGTGGATCAGCATTAAGGTAAATTGTGGGTTCCGGATGAACAGTACAATGCTGACAGAAATGCATGACACACGACTTTGTGGCTGAAAACTGGAAGCAGTGGGCTAGAGCCCATGACTGCGCCTTCTGGATGGCTCCTTGGAGGCGCCGCTCAGCAAAAACAGTACTGGAGCAGCAGTATGAAATGCAGAAGTCATCTGCATACAGAGAAGGTGAGACAGAGGGCCCGACAGCTGCTGCTGCTAGGCCACTAAAAATAGAGACACAATCAATACAGAGCCCTGCAGAACTCCATTCTCCTGGATAGGGATGGAACTATGGGAGTCACCAACTTGGACATGGAAAGTGCGGTGTGACGGGAAGTTTTGGATACAAATCAAGAGTGGTCCCCGGAGACCCCACTCATACAATGTGGCAAGGATATGTCATTGCCAAGTCATGTCATATGCTATATGTAAGTCAAAAAGATGGCAATCAGGTGTTGCCATCTAAAACAAGGCTGTTTGAGTGGCAGAATCGATGGATACAAGATTATCAGTGGTAGAGCGACCCTGGTGGAAGCCGCCCTGACATGGAGCCAGCAAGCCATGTGACTCCAGAACCCAACCCAACCGCTGACATACCATATGTTCCAGCAGCTTAGAAAGAATATTGGTGAGGCCGATGGGCTGACAGCTATCCAAATCAAGTGGGTTTTTACCAGGTTTGGCACCAGAATGATGTTCCTCTCCCACCATTGTGATGGAAAGATGCCATTGTACCAGATCTGGTATAAGATGACGAGAAAAAGTTGCTTGTAGTCAGATGAGAAATATTTAATCACCTGGCTGTGGATGCCGTCAGGCAATGTGGAAGGGCACTGAGGAGCTCCCACTCTGTAAATGGGGCATTATAGGATTCACTGCAGTGTGTAGTGAATTTGAGGACGTTCCCTTCCAGCCGCCGTTTGAGTGTGTGAAATGCTGGGGAGTAATTCTCTGATGCAGAGGCTCGAGCAAAGTGCTCAGCAAAGTGATTGGAATTGCGTTTACACCGGTACATAACTCGCCATTTATGGTAACCCCAGGGACAGCTGTTGGGGCCTGGTACTTGAAAAGACATTTGATCTCTGCCCAGACTTGGGAAGGTGATGTGTGGCACCCAATGGTGGAGACATATCTCTCCAAACACTCCTCCTTCCATTGTTTCATAAGGTGGCGAACACGGGTATGGAGCCATTTAAGGCTATGAGGTGCTTCAGGGGATGGTGCCACTTATGCCATTGTAGAGCATTCCAATGATCCTTAATTGCTTCTGCGACTTCCGTCGACCACCAAGGGACTGCCTTACTCCTCGGGCACCCTAAGAGCAAGGGATTGAGTTTTCTGCCGCAGAAACAATGATGCTAGTCACCTGCTCAACCATCACATCGATGTTACCATGTGGGGGAGATTAAGCAGTGACAGCAGAGGTGAAAGTTCCCCAATCCACCTTGTTCAAACACCATCTGGGTAGGCATCCATGCACCTGACACTGGGGCGTTAATAGGTAGATGGGGTAGTGGTCACTATCACACAGGTCATCATGCACTCACCAGTGGATAGATGGGAGAAGTCCTGGGCTACAAATTCATAAATCAATGGCTGAGTAACTACCATGAGCCAGACTGAAATGTGTGGCAGCCCCAGTGTTTAAGAGGCAGAGGTCGAATTGCAACAGTAAAGTTTCAACATCTCTGCCTCGGCCAGCAAGCATGGTACCACCCCACATGGTGTTATGGGCATTAAAATCTCCCAGATGTAGGAAAGGTTTAGGGAGTTGATCAATCATTGCAACAAATTGATTCAGGCTTACTGCACCATCTGGAGGAAGATATACACTGCAGACAGTTATTTCCTGTTTTGTCCTTATTCTCACAGCCACAGCTTCAAGAGGGGTTTGAAAGTGCACTATGAGACTTAACTTCTGAGGTCATCAGTCCCCTTTAACTTAAAACTACTTAAACCTAACTTACCTAAGGACATCACACACATCCATGTCCAGAACCAGGTTTCCTGGAGGGCAATGCAGATAGCAGGTGTAAAGCTTAATAGTTGCCATAGCTCAGCCAGGCTGTGGAAAAAACCACCGCAATTCCACTGGAGGATGACACTGTGAGACTGGGAAGGCAGGGAACATACAGCGACTCAGTTTAAGCCTTAGAGTCACCTACTGGCAGCGATTTGTTGTCTGAGCAGTCTCTATCCATTGTGTCTGAGTTTCTGGCAAGATCTAGGTCCTCAGCATATGCCAAAATCTCCACCACTTCCTCTGCCACAGAGCTTGGAGGTAGCAGAGGTGTGGAAGCCACCACAACTTCCTTGGTCTTAGGGGTTTTATTTTTGGGTTTCTCTCGCTGCTCTTTGGGTTTCCCTGGCTGGGAGGGCTTCACTGGCTCAGTCTCCGGGACTGACGATGAGCACGAAGCCCTACGACCAGCTGCTTTTGGGCTCTTCAGCCACTGGTGGGTGTCTTCTTTCTCACTAGAAGAAACCTGGGAAAGGAGTGACCCAAGGGAACCATTCCTAGTGAGAGAAGCCAAAGAAGACTTATGCTTCTCTGGCTTAGAAGACCCACCATCAAGTGTGCAAGTGTAGTCTTCTGGCTCTGAGAGATACCTGGGTTTGTGGAGCTGATGGTGGCAGAACTGTTGTAGCGGCGGCGTAAGATGATGTCATATGCACAGGATGCAAGTGTTCAAATTTTCTCTTAGCCTCAGTGTAGGTCAGTCTGTCCAGGATCTCTTACTCCATGATTTTTCTTTCTTTCTGTAGAATCCTGCAGTCAGGCGAGCAAGGCGGATGGTGCTCTCTGCAGTTGACACAGATGGGAGGTGGGGCACATGCGGTATTGGGGTGTGTTGGGCATCCGCAATCTCTGCTTGTGACACTGAAGTACAGTGGGAAGACATATGGCTGAACTTCCAGCACTTAAAGCACCACATCGGGAGAGGGATATAGGGCCTTACATCACAAAGGTAGACCATCACCTTGACCTTCTCGGGCAATGTATTACCCTCAAAGGCCAAGATGAAGGCACCAGTGGCAACCTGATTATCCTTTGGACCCCGGTGGAAATACTGGACAAAATGTACAACTCACTGCCCTAAATTGGTGCACAGCTCATCATCAGACTGCAAAAGAGGGCCTCTGTGATTTATGATACCCTGGACCATATTTAAGCTCTTATTGGGCGTGATGGTTACAGAAACATCCCCCACTTGTCACAAGAGAGTAACTCTCATAACTGGTCTGAGGAATCTGTTTTCATCAAGACTGACCTAAATCTCATTTTGGACAAGCCATCTACCTCCCAGAACTAGTCCTCATCAGCAAAGCTATCCCTGTGTGGTCAGGGGGCTACAACCAACAGGGTACATGGCGGCCCCACCACAACGGTCTGGCTACTGTGCTGGGTATCAGGTGCAAAGAAGTCTATCGTCATCATCGAAGCAGAAATTGACACTCCAAAGTGCATAGTGGAAAATGCACCCAGGAAGGCGTCCTCACCCAAGAGATGCAAAATGGGCAGTACTGCAATGGGACGACGGTAAAGTGGGCTGAAGATCTCAATGCACGATGGACACAATGCACCTAGTAAGGTGCCCCTCCCCAGTTGGCTCGCTCACTGGGTAAATTTCGAAGAATGGAGGTCAAATCCTACAGGGGACCATCACATAAAGGCCAAAACATGTGAAACACCTTTTAGTCACCTTGTACGACAGGCAGCAATACCTCAGGCCAGTTCTAACCCCAGGATCTGCAGGGGGGGGGGGGGGGGGTCAGAGTCAATGTCTGCGATTAACAGCCACTGCAAAACTGTCACCAGAGATCGATAATATAGACCAATTAGCATATAGGATTGACTTACAAAACAGAGTAAAAGAATCCACAATATTAACCAATGCCCAGAAATGAGATTTATATAGAATTCTAATTGAATACGAAGAAGTATTTTCCAATTGTCCCACTAATATCAGCAATTACATATGTAAGTTTAAAATCAAGTATGACACTCAATTTTTCTGTAAGCCATATCCAATACCGTTAAGTTTGAAAGAAGCAGTTAAGGAGGAAATCAACAAAACAATTGACAACAGTATAATAGAACTTACTCCTAGTGTCATGAATAACCCTTTAGTAGTGGTAAAAAAAGTTACAGGAGGTGTGCGATTAGTGGGAGACACGTGTACATTGAATAAACATGTAGAAACAGAAAGAGACAGACCAATTAACATCGGTGAAGTGTTATTCAAATTTGAGAAAACAAAGATTTTTAGCACAATAGATAATGTAAATCACAGATATACATCTTTTGCTAGCCAAAGTCTTAATAAATATGAATTAAACTACACAGCTACTGAAAAAGAACTATTAGCATTAGTATGGAGCATCCAAAAATTCCAAACACTAGTATGGGGGTCAGAAATCCATATCTACACAGATCATCGAGCTATATCATTTTTTATGAATAGTCATTTGTTACATAGTAGATTAATGTGATGGATGTTGTTCCTACAAGAATATGTCATTAGAACACAGTATGTAAAAGGGTCTGAGAAAATCTTACCAGACTCTTTGTCTAGGTTACCTATAGACATGGAAAAGATAAAACGGATGGAAGGACCCAGTGTAATTTTTGCAATTAATTTTCTGACAGTAGAGTATCCACACACCAGGATACAAGAGATGGCACAAAGAGCAACAGAGAACACAGCTCATGAACCCTATTTTTGCCAAGATGTTTGCTATGTGTATTAGGAATTCCTTGCCTCCGAAGCAAGCAGAAAAGTGGAAAATTATGGGTCATAATTTAGTTTGGAGGGATAGTATATCATTGCAGCAGTGGATTTTATGCATTCCGAGGTTAATGGAAGACGAAATTGTGTGGTATGTTCATACAGGGTATGGACACTTCAGAATAAAGAAAAGTATAGCTCGTATGAATAAGTTCTGTTACTTTAAATGACTAGGATATAAAGTAGCATCATTAATTAGGCCTTGTGAAACCTTTCAGAAGGTGAAAGAGAGTAACACTCATGTGCATCCAATCATTCCTAGGGCTATACATGATCTTACAGCAGCAGATTTCTTAGGACCAATTCTGAAAGGATAGGGAGGAATGTCATACATTTTAGTCCTCAGAGTGTCGGTCAACCAACAGTTATACACTGTTTGCAAAAATACTTTCTGGAGGTAGGAAAACCCTACGGTTTCTCTCCAATAATGGACCACAGTTTGTTAGTAATGATTTTAAAGACTTTTTAGCATGGGAAGGTATTTATCAAGTGTTAATATCCAACTATAGCCCATCCCCAAATCTGTGTGAACAGGTAATGAAAGAGACTGGGAAATTATGCCGCACCTACTGCCATGAAAACATACTTTATGGGCAACAAAGATCAAAGACTTTGAACTTATTTTAAATATACTACCACATTTATGAACGAGATTAACACCATTACAAGTAATAGGCAAACTCTTTACAGGAGAACCTTGTATTAAATGTTTCATTTGGCCTGAACAGCCTACTGAAAATGACGAACTTAAACAAAATAGTTTCTAAAAATTTAGTTGAAAAGTCACAAGAACAAGTGATTAGACATAATGAGAAGGCTATCAAACCTCAGTACAAGGTCAATGAAATAGTTCTTGTAAAACAGCATCTTCAGAGCTCTGCCATGAGGAAAAAGACACACAAGTTTTTCTAAAAATATGAGGCACCATACCGAGCTCATACAGTAGTACATCCAAAAACATTACTTTTAGTGGATCCTATAATTGAGTAAGAGATAGGAAAGTAAAACATAAAGGACATAAAGTTGTATATCCCCCAGCAACATTAACGTTTTGTGTGAACAGGCAGAGTGATGACCATCAGATCCTGAGATGTTTTCGGTGTTTCTTCTGTAATAAAATTTTCCTTCACTGAATTCCCCCAACTTCTTACACTATGCCCTTACTTCTTACACTGTCCTATCATCCCCCACTTACAGTTTAATTGAGAAACATACCAGCAAGGAATTGTGATTACGTCACCCAAAACTGCTCCTGGTATGTGGCTGCGTCATCCTCGATTGTTAGAGAGTTGTGCCCACTAGGAGTTTACCTGCGTCATCGTTGGTTGTTAGAGACTTGTGCCCACTAGGAATTTTGACTGCATTGTCCTCAGTTATTCCACAGGGTGCCCGACCTGTCCTCATGGCTCGTCCCGTCTTATGCTGACCTATCCCTGACTTGCTAGGTGGTGACATGAGACGGGAATTGGTGCACACATTACCCTTGATTTAAGATGGACTAAATTTGCCTAGCCAACCCGTCTCTCCCACCATCCATGTATAGTTATGTTTTATTTTTGCCTGAATTAGTCTTTGCAAGTAATCACTTCAACAGTGTTCTGTGCTAATCTGTGGACAGAAGTCTGGGTGAAGTCAGTGTCATTAAATCTATTAATATGAACGACTCCAAAAAAAATAGTTTTCAGGAAAGCTGCCTGGTAATACTCATTATAAGTAAATACAGAGAACCATTCTTGGCACATAACTTTTGAGATAATTTCCGAATTTGTGAGAATACTGTTCTCACACTGAATGTAAGATAATTGAGTTAAAGTCATTGAAGCAGAATTCACCTAGGAAACTGAAAAGAATATATAATTTTATACTTGATACAGAATATTTTAAACCTTTTATGAGATGTAACGTAGATGGGAGGGTTTGTATTGATTTTGAAAGGGGGTGGGTAGTGTAGGTAGAAATCGTAACTAACTCAAAACACACATCACACCTTTCAAACAACCCTCGCTAACAAGTGTGCCTGATTCTACACCATTTGCCATTTCCATAAGGGCTGCTAAGATTTCTTTTGGCAACCTTAAGGGTGAACATGAGAATGTCCATTCTGTAGGAGATGATTTAACACCATACCTTCTCCAGCATCTCACTCAAGTACTGGCGAGGTAGGGATCCTGGGGAAGGGGGGGGTGGAAGGGTTTCCTGTCTTTGGGGCTGTCTTCTTTCTCTTCTTTGATCTTAGCAACCATTTTTATTTTTTCCTTTCTTACTTCTCTTTTGAGGACTTATTTTCTTTTCCTCTTTCCATATTCGTATAATTCTATTGCAGAAGTCCTCCTAGTCTCCCTGGTTTACAATAACCTACAACTTATTTTCACATAACAAGGCCAAAGAATCAGAACACACGAACACATCATCTTACATACAAAGATACATGAGTAAGCGAACAATGAAGCTACTAACTAGGAATCTGTTGAGATTTAACAACCGTCAAGTGATGTAGGGGGAAGGTATGTGTACATCGGGAAATATGCACACATTGTTGTTTATTGTGACAGTTCTACATCTCGCGCGTGCGCACACACACACAGACACATGCACCACACATCACGTATGTACATAATTATAGAAAAACTATGATGATTTTACAATGAGTACACATAAGGAGGAGGCATGAGTAATGAAGGAGAACACAAGCCAGATTGGAGTTAATTATGATGCTAAATTAAGTAAAGTCAGTCTAGCAAATACTCTGATGGAGTGGTGAGTCATTGAGTAGTGTGACTTGATCATTAGGTGTAGACATAGTATCTACTATGAGTTGAATCTGCTAAGGATTACATAAGTTGCAAACTATAGGATGAAATATTAAGAAGTGAGTGTGAAATAGATTTTTATTTTTTTCCAGGAAATATTTAACTGTAGTGTACATAAAATGTATACTAGGGCAATGAACCATGAGGCCTGCTGATAAAGGATAAGGGGGGCATACCAAAACTTTGCTAACGATATGGGGCAGGTGTACCTACATAAAGATAGGATGACCTATGGCCTGAAGAATAGGGATTTGTTATCAAGTGGCATACCTACCAAATGGATGGAGGAAGTGTACTCACAGGGTCAACCCACATGTAAGGTATCGGTACTGATCCTAGGGGAAAAGGACAGTATCATGACAGAAGTCACACGTTTTGTAGGAACTGTTCTGGCGAGTTTGAATTCTATATTCCACTAGCATTATTATATTTTATGTGAGTTTACAAGTGCTGAAAAGAAGACTTTCTTTGGTTCAGAGTTTCTCCAGACTATGAACAGTCTATAATTAATGAGACTATTACATAAGAGAAGGGTTTGGAGATCAACAGAGCCGGCTATCCAGAGTTGTGCAGATCAACAAGTAATTCAACTGGTGTGAGAGAGGTGTGAAAATTGCATGCAATCCATTCTCACACCACACTCCAGGTCGTCTAAAGTGTTACAAAACATCAAGCTGTAATGGAGGACAAACAGAAGTTAATTACATTTTCAATGTTATCAATTTGTAATTCTGAGACATTCTGATCATTTTTTCCTGTTGTAAATTTTGACAAACTATGTGGCAAATAAAATCACATGAAATGCTTGTGAGGTTTGCCATCTAAAATAATGTTGCTACCTTATAATTTTTAACTTGTTAAAATAAGACATTGGTTAGAAACTTCAAGTATAATTTACTTAACTCAAGTTTGTGCACACTACCTATTAATTCATCAAAATCCTAAATTTTAAAAAAGTATTGTAATGCACTAAACAAATACAGTTTGCATAGAATGATTAAATCACTGCCTGTCTGTTATTGGAATCAGTCATTGCAGTCAAGGACATTTCAGAATCTGGAATAATTTAAGTTCAAAGAACCACATACATATAGCTGCAAGGTGAACACATGCCAGACAAATTTATCACAAGAATCCCACGTTAATTCAACCATGTTAGATGCTTTTTACAAAATCCTTACTCAATAAACTCTTTTTGCACTGTTCATCAGCACAGAATTCTTTCTAAGTTGGATTAATGAAAAAATATTCAGGGAAGAGCTGCCATGTTCCATCATGATATTATTCAGTAACAGAAAAAGCACTACAGGCATGTTCAGCAAACTCAGTTTTAGTGCTGTCAACAGTCTTCTTTCAATGTTTACAATAAAATTTGATGTATTACTCCATACCTTTTCATAGTTTCTAATTTCAACATTAGGCTGTCTGCTTTAGGACCATTACACCAGAAAATTGTTAACAAATTTAATAGCTGGGCCTTTCTAAGATTCAATGGAATTCTGCACCACATTACACAAACTGCCTTAGCTGTTGCATTTATAGATGGTAAACAGTATCAACAGTTTATAAATGAAAGTGCCATAAGGAAGACATTTTAACAGTGAATCACATAATCTTTTATATACACTAACTGAAGTTCCTAATACCAAATAGAAGATTTCAATATTTTTGTGATCTGTTCTAAAATTCAGGTTTGCACACACCAGATTTCCCTACTCTTGCTGGAAATGACATTTTCTTCCAACACACTGAAGTTGAAATTATTATGCCATATGACTAATATTTATAACTGGAGATTGAGGATACCATGTGAACACTAAACATTATTTTTGCATAGTGGTCAGGTAAACAACAGAAGCAAAGGGGAGCAGCACCAGCACCAGCAGCAGATACATAGAATGGATAAATGGTTTCTAGGTGAGCTGTTTACACTGAAGACAATTATTAAATGATCAACATCTGACATGAAATATTATGAGAAAATAGGTGTTCCTTGAACTTAAAGCTACAATAAAGAATTATTTTCAGTACCTTAAAGCCTGAGAAATATGTAAATATAATAACACTTAAGTTTAACGATCAAAAATTAGCGATGGTAATTATATAGGGCACCTTTCTGCTTCTATTTGCATAACAGGGCACCTGTATGCTGGCTCATTGACCTTCATTCTTTACAGTACATTAAAAAATTTGTGGACACGCAGATTTCATCATGACATAATACAAGGGAATCATGGAGCACTTAAACCATGGAGGCTGGACTACGTTTTGACAAATTACGAGCCTGAGCATTCTCTTCACTGTCATGCCACATTCTGCAAAGAACACTGCTCTGCATTTCCTTCACTATTAATAAATTTGCAGCACACAGATATAGTCTGGACAACTTACTTAGAACAGAAAAAATAATAATAAATTGAAAACTTGGGTCAACATTATACCTGGTGCAAGTCAACTGCTTCCTGAAGCCTCTTGCACCTATAGGCAAACAGTTTAAGCAGGTAATTTCAAGCAGTCAAGAATCTTGTCATGCAGCCCCTGCACACAAGCAGTGCCAAAGTGTTCCAATAGGACATGTATCAGCCTATGTCCGAGACCGAAATAAGTTGTAGATCATGGCTGTTGATCTCTTTCTCCTGTGACAAGAAACTGACAGTTAGTAAGAACAGTCAACATCACTGGAACATGATTAATGGTATTGTATTTGATGTACAGTCTGTGATGGAGTACAGGCCACAATTAACAATTTAGTATTTTTAGATTTTGGCATCAGAAGTGTGCTTAACTTTTGTCTGTAGCTACATTCATCAATCCCACATTCATTGTAGACTGTATACAGGTACAAGGCAAAGATACAAGAAGATAATAATAACAACAAGAAGATACAAGAAGATAATAATAATAACAAGAAGATACAAGAAGATAATAATAACAATAAGAAGATACAAGAAGATAATAATAACAACAAGAAGATACAAGAAGATAATAATAAGAGGGAGACGGTAATAAGAGGGAGACGGTAAATAAGAGGGAGACGGTAAATAAGAGGGAGACGGTGAATAAGAGGGAGACGGTGAATAAGAGGGAGACGGTGAATAAGAGGGAGATGGTGAATAACAGGGAGACGGTGAATAAGAGGGAGACGGTGAATAAGAGGGAGACGGTGAATAAGAGGGAGACGGTGAATAAGAGGGAGACGGTGAATAAGAGGGAGACGGTAATGAGAGGGAGACGGTAATGAGAGGGAGATGGTAATGAGAGGGAGACGGTAATGAGAGGGAGACGGTAATGAGAGGGAGACGGTAATGAGAGGGAGACGGTAATGAGAGGGAGACGGTAATGAGAGGGAGACGGTAATGAGAGGGAGACGGTAATGAGAGGGAGACGATAATGAGAGGGAGACGGTAATGAGAGGGAGACGGTAATGAGATGGAGACGGTAATGAGAGGGAGACGGTAATGAGAGGGAGACGGTAATGAGAGGGAGGCGGTAATGAGAGGGAGACGGTAATGAGAGGGAGACGGTAATAACAGGAAGACGATAATAACAAGAAGATTACATATTGGATAACCACAGTGACTGAATAGAAGCAATGTAAAAAACAGATGCCTATAAATATCTAGGATACAGACAAAAAATAGGAATAGATAATACAAATATTAAAGAAGAACTAAAAGAAAAATATATACAAAGACTAACAAAAATACTGAAAACAGAATTGACAGCAAGAAACAAGACAAAAGCTGTAAATACTTATGCTATACCAATATTGACCTACTCATTTGGAGTAGTGAAATGGAGTAAGACAGGCCTAGAAGCACTCAATACACTATCAAAATGCCACAGACATAGAATACATCACAGACATTCAGCAACAGAAAGATTCACATTAATCAGAAAGGAATGAGGAAGGGGATTTATCGACACAAAAACCTACATTGTGGACAGGTAGACAATTTAAGAAAATTCTTTATAGAACGAGCAGAAACTATCAAAAAACACAAAGCAATCACTCATAATTTTTTTTTTTTTTTTTTTTTTTTTTTTTTTTTTTTTTTTTTTGTGGCGCACAACTTCAACGGTCATTAGCGCCCACACAATGTGAGGAATGCACCGCGAGTCACAAGTTTAAAACAGCAACGAAACGGAAAACACGACAAAAGACAGACTGACAGGCATAGGATTAAAAAAGGAAAACAGCAGAATCAAATGTCCTTTGAGAGGGTTGTCAAATTGATAAAATGAAGAACGCGAGCAGCTGCTCGTGGGTCATCCGCTAAAATGGCTTCTACAGTACATGGCAGGCCTAGATCAAGACGCAGGGTGTTAAAATCCGGACAGACCGTTCAAATATGGCAGACCGTCAGCAATTGCCCACAGGGGCAGAACGGCGCCGGCGCAGCCATCAGCAGATGGCGATGGCTGAACCGGCAGTGGCCAATTCGTAACCGGGCCAAGACGACCTCCTCCCGCCGAGAAGGGCGTGAGGAGGACGTCCAAGCCACAGGAAGAGGTTTCAGGGCCCGAAGTTTGTTGTCTGTAAGTGCAGCCCAATCGGCATGCCACTGCGATAAAATGCGCCGACAAATTACCCTGCTACAATCTGACGAAGGGACACAACAAGATGCTGTCCGAGGCTGGAGGACCGCAGCCTTGGCCACGGCATCTGCAGCTTCATTCCCAGGGATACCGACATGGCCAGGAACCCACATAAAGCTAACCGGAGAACCGACGTCCACCAGCTGCTGAAGAGAGCGTTGGATCCGGTGCACGAAAGGGTGAATCGGGTACGGATCACTGAGGCTCTGGATAGCGCTCAGGGAATCGGAGCAGATGACATATGCAGAATGTCGGTGGCGGCAGATGTAAAGGACAGCCTGGTAGAGGGCAAAGAGCTCAGCTGTGAAGACCGAACAAAGGCCATGGAGCCGGTATTTGAAACTTTGTGCCCCGACAATAAAGGAACATCCAACCCCGTCATTGGTCTTAGAGCCATCTGTATAAATGAAGGTCACATTAATGAACTTCGAACGAAGTTCGATAAAATGGGAGTGGTAGACTGAACCCGGGGTAACCTCCTTCGGGAGTGAGCAGAGGTCAAGGTGGACGCGAACCTGAGCCTGGAGCCAAGGTGGCGTGTGGCTCTCGCCCACTCGAAAGGTTGCAGGGAGTGAAAAATTAAGGTGTTGAAGGAGGCGACGAAAGCGAACTCCAGGGGGTAGCAGGGCAGAGACATACAACCCGTATTGACTGTCGAGAGAGTCATCGAAAAAGGAACGATAAGACGGGTGGTCGGGCATTGCCAGTAGCCGACAGGCATACCGACAAAGCAGTATATCGCGCCGGTAGGTGAGTGGCAACTCACCAGCGTCAGCATGAAGACTCTCGACGGGACTAGTATAAAACGCTCCGATCGCAAGTCGTAAACCCCGATGTTGTATGGAGTTGAGGCGGCGTAAGATGGATGGCCGTGCAGAGGAGTATACGAAGCTCCCATAATCCAGCTTGGAGCGGACGATCGACCGATATAGACGAAGCAGGACGGTTCGATCCGCTCCCCACGACATACCACTGAGAACACGGAGGACATTTAGAGAACGGGTACAACGGGCAGCCAAATATGACACATGTGGAGACCAACTAAGTTTCCCGTCAAATGTGAGACCTAAAAATTTTGTTGTCTCCATGATTGGGAGAGCAACGGGACCGAGTCGTAAGGACGGTGGGAGAAACTCTTTGTAGCGCCAGAAGTTAATACAGACCGTCTTCTTGGCAGAGAAACGGAAGCCATTGGCGACACTCCAGGAGTAAAGACGGTCAAGAGAACGCTGAAGACAGCGCTCCAGGAAACACGTACGCTGCACGCTGCAATAGATGGTAAAATCGTCTACAAAAAGGGAGCCTGATACATCAGCTGGGAGGCAACCCATTATTGGATTGATCGCTATGGCGAAGAGAGCGACGCTCAAAACTGAGCCCTGTGGCACCCCATTCTCCTGGTGAAAGGTGTCTGACAGGACAGAACCCACACGTACCCTGAACTGTTGATCCATTAAAAAGGAACGAATAAAAAGAGGGAGGCGACCGCGAAGGCCCCATGTATGCATGGTGCGGAGAACGCCCGCCCTCCAACAGGTGTCGTAAGCCTTCTCCAAATCAAAGAACACAGCCGCGGTCGGGCGCTTAAGCAAGAAGTTATTCATAATGAAGGTCGACAAGGTAACCAGATGGTCGACAGCAGAGGGGCGCCTACGAAATCCACATTGTACATTGGTAAGTAGGCGTCGAGACTCGAGCAGCCAAACCAATCGAGAGTTAACCATTCGCTCCATCACTTTACAGACACAGCTGGTAAGCGAGATGGGTCGATAACTGGAAGGCAACTGCTTGTCCTTCCCCGGCTTAGGAATCGGGACAACAATAGACTCGCGCCAGCATGCGGGAACATGTCCCTCAATCCAGATGCGATTGTAAGTACGAAGAAGAAAACCTTTACCCGCAGGAGAAAGGTTCTTCAGCATCTGAATATGAATAGAATCAGGCCCTGGAGTGGAGGACCGTGATCGGCCAAGTGCGTTTTCGAGTTCCCGCATGGTGAATGGGGCATTATAACTTTCACGATTTGAGGAGCGGAAGTTAGGTGGCCTAGCCTCCTCTGCCTGTTTGTGGGGGAGGAAGGCAGGGTGGTAATGAGCGGAGCTCGAAACCTCGGCGAAAAAGCGGCCGAAGGCATTGGAGACATCCTCAGGGGCCACAAGGACGTCATTCACGACCGTCAAGCCAGAAACTGGTGAGTGGACCTTAGTGCCAGATAGCCGGCGCAGGCTACCCCAGACAACAGAAGAAGGAGTAAAACTGTTGAAGGTGCTTGTGAAAGCAGCCCAGCTGGCTTTCTTGCTTTCTTTAATAACACAACAACACTGAGCACGTAATCGTTTATAATTGATACAATTCGCCACTGTAGGGTGGCGTTTAAAGGTGCGTCAAGCACGTCGATGAGCACGTAAAGCGTCTCTACATGCTGCAATCCACCAGGGGACCGGTACGCGACGTGGAGAAGAAGTAGGGTGAGGGATGGAATATTCAGCAGCAGCGAGAATGACGTCCGTGAGGTGTGCGACCTGACGATCGCAGCTTGTGAAGGTTTTATCCTGAAAGGTCACCCTGGAAGAGAAGAGCCCCCAGTCTGCCTTGGAGATGGTCCAACTAGAGGAGCACGGAGAGGGGGTATGCTGCAGGAGATGGATAACACACGGGAAGTGGTCGCTCGAATATGTATCAGAAAGTGCATACCACTCAAACCGGCGTGCAAGTTGGGGAGTACATATAGAGAGGTCTAAATGGGAATAGGTGTGAGATGTGTCCGAAAGAAAAGCCAGTATTGAGGCAGACAAGATTGAGCTGGTTGAAAACGTCTGCTAAAAGGGAGCCCCTCGGGCAGGATGCTGGAGAACCCCAAAGGGGATGGTGGGGATTGAAGTCTCCAGTTAACAAAAATGGTGCAGGTAGCTGAGCAATAAGTTGCATCATGTCTGCCCTGGTAACGGCAGATGACGATGGAGTGTAAACGGTACAAATGGAAAATGTAAAAGCGGGGAGAGTGATGCGGATGACTACTGCCTGCAGGCCGGTGTGCAACGTGATGGGATCGTAGTAAATATCATCCCAGACCAGCAACATAACCCCTCCATGGGCCGGGCTACCTACCACAGGGGGTAGGTCAAAACGCACAGAGGTGTAGTGTGCCAAGGCAATTTGATCGCATGGGCGTAGCTTCGTTTCCTGGAGGGCTACGATGAGCGGATGGTGCAAGCGGAGCAGCAACTTCAAGTCCTCTCGGTTGGAGCGAATGCTGCGAATATTCCAGTGAATAAGTGCCATCGTAAGAAGAAAAGAAAGACGAAAGAAGGGGTCACCTCGAAGGCCGCTGAGGGCCTGGCTTCGAGCGAGCACTGCCGCCGCTATCAGTAGGCGGACAGTCATCGTCCATGGGGTCTATAGGTTCATCGGCCATCTTGGGAAGATCGACGGGAGGGGGAGCTTCCTCCGCCGGTGAACGGCCAGATGTTCGGCTACCAGCGGTGCGGCCAGGTGAAACGGATGACGGCCTGGGGCGGCAACCGCTGGGTGGTGCAGGAGAAGAAATGCGCCGTGGCGGAGAAGGAGAACTGTGCTTCCTATGAGCCTTCTTGGAAGGACGTTTGGTTGAAGTACCGGTCGAAGGCTGGGAGGTCGAGGTACGTAGGAAGTCTGCACGGGACGGTTCCTTCTTGAAGGCCCGTGCATCGGACTTCTGGGTCTTCGTCTTGGCAGAAGCTGATGAAGGTGCTTGTGGCTGAGGGGTGACGAGAGGAAGAGGAGACGTTGACTGGGCGATCTTAGCACTGGCCGAACGGACGACCGTGGTGCTGAAGGTCAGATCGCATGTCTGGGTTGCCACCTCCCTGGTAGTCCGAGGAGAGGCGAGGACACTACTGTATTTCCCCGCTGGGAGCAGCGTGGGCTTCCTACTAGCCAATAGCTTGCGAGCAGCCGAGGTGGACACTTTCTCTTTGACCCGAATTTCTTGGATACAGCGTTCTTCCTTATAGACAGGACAGTCGCGGGAGGAAGCGGCATGGTCACCCTGACAGTTCACACAACGAGGAGACGGAGGTGGACAGTCACCCTCATGGGCATCCCTGCCACAAGTGACACATTTAGCCGCATTGGAACAAGACTGTCAAGTGTGATTGAAACGCTGACACTGGTAGCAGCGCGTAGGTGTCGGGACATAGGGGCGAACAGAAATAACCTCGTAGCTCGCCTTGATGTGCGATGGCAGCTTAACACTATCGAAGGTCAAGAAAAGTGTCCGGGTCGGTACAAGGTCATTGTTGACCTTTTTCATGACCCTATGGACAGCCGTCACGCCCTGCTCAGCGAGGAATGATTGAATCTCCTCGTCAGTCAATCCGTCGAGGGAGCTAGTATAGACCACACCACGAGACGAATTCAAAGTTCGGTGAGCCTCCACCCGCACAGGGAACGTGTACAGGAGTGTGGCCCGAAGCAGTTTTTTTGCCTGAAAGGCGCTCTCAGTTTCTAGTAATAAGGTACCGTTACGCAACCTGGTACAAGATTTGACAGATCCGGCTATGGCATCTACACCCTTCTGGATAACGAAAGGGTTGACAGAGGAAAAATCCTTTCCGTCCTCAGATCGAGAAACGACAAGGAACTGTGGGGCAGGCGGAAGTACTTTTGTCACTGGTGGCTGGTCACGTTTCCGTTTTTGGGCAGAAGTCGAGACAGATGGAGTGAAATCCATTGCGGAGGAATCCCCCATGATTGCCAGCGTCTCCGATGGCGCGCTCCTTCCTTGTGGGGACCCTCTCAGAGGGCACTCCTGCCTTAGGTGAATGTTTACACCTCAGGTCACACCTCCCGAGAAACAGACGGAGGGACCAATCGGCATGGTCAGAAGGTATCAGCTCAGGCAATCACCCCTCCCCGGGCCTGGCCTTTACGAGGGGGTACGCGCGTGCCTTACATGTCTACCCAGGGCAGGGAATTACGCGTTACCCCGTCACCGGCTACGCGTGCGAACGCGTGGGTTGGCCTTCAGGCACGCACAGGGAGGAAGGAAGAAGAGGAAAAAGAAGAGAGAGAGGGAGAGAGAGGACAGACTGTCTCAAACGCCGAGGCAGAGACCAGAGAAGGCAAGGAGAAGAAGGTAATGAGAAGGCAAGGAGAAGAAGGCAAGGAGAAGAAGGCAATGAGAAGAAGGCAATGAGAAGAAGGCAATGAGAAAAAGGCAATGAGAACCAAGGAGAAGAAGGCAAGGTAAAGAGTAAGGAAGACAGTGAGGTGGAAAAGAGCAAAGAAAGGAACCAAACAAAGGAAGGAAGAAACGAGAAGTGAAAAAGCAAAATGACCACAAATAGAGGTCGTGGAACCGTCCGTCTCCGGACGCAGGCGCTAACGACCCCCTTGAGGGGGTGGGACTCCTTTTAGTCGCCTCTTACGACAGGCAGGAATACCTCGGGCCTATTCTAATCCCCGGACCCGCAGGGGGGCAATCACTCATATAAATACATCGGCTACACCATTGCAATTTCATAACCACTTCTACAACCCTTTAGATCACATAACACCAACAGATATGAAGGAAAAAAAAAAAAAAAAAACACTACATGGAAAGCACCCGTATAATCTAACACAGCTACACATAGATCAAGACGCATCCAAAACATGTCTAAGAAAAGGCAATATATACAGTGAGATGGAAGGATTGATGATTGCAAAACGGGATCAAACAATAAACACCAGATATTACAGCAAGCATATTATTAAAGATCCCAATACCACAACAGATAAATGCAGACTTTGCAAACAACAAATAGAAACAGTAGATCACATCACAAGCAGATGTACAATACTAGCAAATACAGAATACCCCAGAAGACATGACAATGTAGCAAAAATAATACATCAACAACTTGCCATACAACATAAACTAATAAAACAACATGTTCCCACATACAAGTATGCACCACAAAATGTACTGGAGAATAATGAATACAAATTATACTGGAACAGAACCATTATAACAGATAAAACAACACCACATAACAAACCTGACATCATACTCACCAATAAAAAGAAGAAATTAACACAACTAAGCGAAATATCCATACCCAATACAACAAATATACAGAAGAAAACAGGAGAAAAAATTGAAAAATACATCCAACTGGCTGAGGAAGTCAAGGACATGTGGCATCAGGATAAAGTTGACATTATACCAATTATACTATCAAATACAGGAGTCATACCACACAATATCCACCAGTACAGCAACACAATACAGCTATATCCAAACTTATATATACAACTACAGAAATCAGTAATTATTGATACATGTTCGATTACCCAAAAGTTCCTAAATGCAGTGTAACATATAACGTACAGTTAAAAGGAAGTCACGCTTGATCAAGGTCCGTGTCACTTTCGGTTTTTAACCAGACCTAAGATCTGAGAAAGGAAAGAAATAATAATAATAAAGAATAGGCCTCTGGTATGTTATGCCAGTTGTAAAAGGCAACGAAAAGTACAAACCACTAATAGGGCTAACCCCCCTTTTAGTGTTATTATTTGGTTCAGGACAGAACTAATGAAGCCTCGGACAAGCGCTGTCATGGTCAGGGCGACGCTTGAACCCTATGCCCGTCCACAATGCTAACGACACTGATAGCCACATGGAAAATGATTTAAATCCAAATAGAGGTGTTTTGCAGGATATGCTTCCTGCAACCACCCTAGAAGCAAAAGAAAGACAGAGGATGAGATGTTCAGATGAAGTTAATCGACACCTCATGTTCTGTTATTACCAAGTAACAAACTTAGGAACCAACACAACTGGATACAGATCACGTGTAAACACAACATTTATTACCAGATACCCAGAATTAAAATTTTTAACAGAACAACAACTAGCTGATCAGATCTGTGTAATAATAAAAAATAACAGGATACCCCAGTCAGAATTAGAAAACATCAAACAACAAGTACAACAAATACTGGAACAAAATAATGTGTAATCAGAAGAAGAAGAAGAAGAAGAAGAAAATACAGTACTGAACTCAAACATCCCAGAGCAAACAAACAAAGAACAACACACATCAATTAAACAATCAGTAGAAAACGAAATCTTAAAACAGCCACCAGAACAAGCACAAATAGAACACAAAGTAACACACACATTAGATATAGAAGAAAGATTTCAGCAGACATATATACAATACAAAGACACAAATACACACATTAGACCATTCTTGCATAGACCACCAAATAACCCACAAGTCGAAACAACAATAACAACTATCAACACAATCATACACAACAAAAAAAATGAAAGTACAACTATGGAAGAGTTACAACTACTGGTTTATATAGGAGCACTCACTGCACAAAATATACACACTAGGCAGAGATCAGAACCAGCCAACACACAGAAGAAACCCACAAAACCAGCATGGCAACTCAGGCTACAGATCAGAATAGAAAAACTGAGAAAAGACATTGGACCGCTAACACAATTTATAAGAAATGAAATATCAGACAAAAAACTAAAGGGGTTAGGTAAAATCTCACAACAAGAAGCGATAGAGCAATTAGATGGAAGAAGCAGAAATTACAAGCATTGGCCAAATGTCTTGGAAGATACAAAGAAAGTGAAAATAGAAGGAAACAAAACCAAACATTCAACATAAGCCAAAAGAGATTTTACCAGACAATAGATAACACACATTAAAATAGACAATCCACCAAACATAACAGACATGGAACACTTCTGGAGCAACATATGGTCAAACCTGGTACAACATAACAGGCATGCATGGTGGCTACAAGCAGAAACAGACACATACAAGATGATACCACAAATTCCTGAAGTGGTAATTTTGCAACAAAGTCACCCGAGCAATTAATTCTACTCAAAATGGGAAAACACACACACACCCGTCCGCACATATACATATACATACACAGGCATATGTTTGCTTGTGTGTGTGTGTGTGTGTGTGTGTGTGTGTGTTTAATAAACAACAACTGACTGGAGGTCCAAACGTATTTCGTGGACTCCGTTTGAACTCTACATGTGATGTACAAGCCGTGTTTGGAGGTAGTACATGGCTCACACTTGCTGTAGTATGAGGTAATCATTGTGATTATGGTGGCCTTGAAGCCTTCCCAGATGCAAATATTCTTACATGGAAGACATGGAGTATAGCAGAGACAACAGGACTCTTAGGTAAAGTTCCATATGGTACACTTGTTCCCAGTATGCCATTTGTGCACGCGCAAGTGTAAACCTGTCCCTTTTTTCCCCAAGGTAAGTCTTTCCACTCCTGGGATTGGAATGACTCCTTACCCTCTCCCTTTGTGTGTGTGTGTGTGTGTGTGTGTGTGTGTGTGTGGGCGCGCGCGCGCGCGTGTGCTAGTGTATATCTGTCCCTGTGACTTACTAGCATGCTTTAACAAACCACTGAGAATTCAGGTGGACATGGGTGCAGAAGCAATATTAGTCAATCACTCAAACAGAGAGGGAGAATCCAAATCCAAGTAAGTCTGATAATTGACTGATGCAAGTTATGGAACTAAATGGCAAGGTCATCAGTTCCATAATTCAAAAGTTGCTTGCATAAGACAGAGGCGACGTTCCATCAATATATGGGATACTGTCATTCTGGCTCCATGAGCACATTGTGGGGTGGCTGATTATGCAATAGAAACAGTGGATGAGCCCAATATGACCAATGTGCAGATGGCATAAGACAGTGGACTCCTTCCAAGGAAGAGTACAAGACTGCAGTAATCTCCTCTATTGTGTGTAGTTTATTACTGTGAGTGTAGAGCACCATATGTCACTTCACTTTTGGGAAAAGGTATTTGATGCTTACCTAGATTAGCATAGCTGCACCTGAAATCATGAAAGGGAGTGGCACTAAGTATCTGTGTCTCCAGCCAAATGGTCAGCCTGTTCGTTCCTGGGGGTGCCCACATGATTTGGGGCCCAGTGAAAGACAACAGAGCAGGAGCACAGGTAAGGGCACAGAGGTGGTCATAGATGGCAGAGACCAAAGGGTGATGAGAGCAGCATCAGTCTATAGGCTGCAAGCTGCACTGAGCCAGATATATTAAAACATAATGGAGGAAGGCCTGAGAACCAAAATGGAGGGCCCTGAAAATGGCAAGCAACGCCGATGTGAACACACTACATAATACCAGCAGTAAATGGTATTCTGTGCAGTAGGGGAAATAAAAGCATCTCCCCCCCCCCCCCTCCCCCTCCATTTACCATTTTAGAACCATCACTGTTGAAGATGGTAGCACCCGGGAACTCTACAAGGACAGAATGTACAAGACGCCAGAATATCATACGGCCAACAGAGATCCTAGAACCGTCGAATAGGTCAGTCTGAATCTGTGGTTGAGGCTCCATTGCCGGCTGGTGTGGCTGAATGGTTCCAGGCACTTCAGACTGGAACTGTGTGACCGCTACGGTCAGAGGTTCAAATCCTGCCTCAGGCATGGATGTGTGTGATGTCCTTAGGTTAGTTATGTTTAAGTATTTCTAAGTTCTAGGGGACTGATGACCTCGGATGTTAAGTCCCATAGTGCTCAGAGCCATTTGAACCATTCGAGGCTCCATCAAATGGGGCTGGGTGGGAAGGGGGAGGAGGAAATACACAAGGTCATTTCCAGTGGGTAGAGATGAAAATCCGGACAGAAGGAAGCAAGCTGCACTCCAACCAGCAATCCCACCCAACGGCGGGTAGCAGGAGGGAGACATCCCTCATTTGCAAAGAAGATGGGGTACAAGGGATCATCAGGGTATCACCAAATGGCTGTTGCAAAAGAAATCAGCAGTTGGCTCTGTCATACATATAGAGTGGGAATCCCTGCTTCTGAAAGGTGATTGTTTACAGGACTAGCACAGAACACACACCAAAAGCCAGATGCACCCCCGTAAGAATTGAGAGGGTCTCAAGTAGTTTCACAGTGGAAGGAGCCACTGAGTCATAAACCTGGCAACCATAGTCTAGTCTGGACAAAACCTGAGCATAGTAAAGATGGAGAAGATAAGCATGATCTGCATCCCAAGATGTGTGGCCAGGGGCAGAGAGCATTAAGCTTCCACATGCAGGGTGTCTTCAGGTAGAGAATATGGGGCAGTCATGCCAGCTTTTTATCGAAAGTAAGACCAAAGAAACAGGACTGCACTACAACATTGAGGCTTTGGTTGCCTAAATAAAGTCCTGGATCAGTCTGTGCCGAGGGTAAGCAGCAAAAATTTGTAACTAGTATTTTGTAGGGAGAAAACTGGAAGCTGTGGGGGAGAGTCCATCGAGAGGCCAGGTGGATGGCAAATTGTGAAGGGATGGCACCAACAAGCCAAATACAGTTTAAGACCCTGAGTAGATGATGCCTATGGGTAATATCCAAGTGTTGGACAATCTGGTTGTGGTTGGAATTCGGGCGTGGTACTGTGCCATGTGAAGAGGTAAAAGCTTGCAGGAATTCCCATTCAGTGAAAGGTTCATTATAGGATTCTGCTTGGTGGGGGTTGAACAGAAGGAGGGTTCTTCAGCTCAGTGTTTCTGGCAGAGGAAGGTAGCAAGATAGGAAGAGGACGCTGAAGCTGCCACAAAATGTCTTACGAGGTGTTCCGCAAAGATCAGTGGATCAGTATAAGGAGCGACCTATAGGATATGGCCAGGGAGGTTTAACAACACCCGGTGGGGTGGGTGTGGCAACTGCAAGGGAAGGAGAAAGGAGAAGTGGATGGGAATGGAGTAAAGACACTGTTGGTGGGGTGTGGGGGGGGGGGGGGCGAAAGGGTGCAACAGATGAAAGAAAAAGAAACTGACAGTGGGTTGGGTTAGGTAATATTTTTGGTGAAAATCAATGTAAGATAGACAATCTATGGACTTGAACTCTATCTTCTTTTCTTTTTTATGAACTGAGCGATCAGGCAAGAGTGGAGAGTGACAGTCATGACAGTTTGCTCACGTAGGTAGTGGAATACAGGGGCTTCCCACATGGAGTGTGTGGCCACAGTCGTCACACACAGGGACCACCACACAGCAGGAAGCCTTATGACCAAAACATAAGTGCCACAAGCACCTTACTGGTGGTGGGATGCATGGCTTTACATCACATCAGTGAAGCACAATCTTGACCATCTTTGGCAGCATATCCCCCTAAAAAGCCAGAATAAAGGCGCTAGAATTGTTCTGGTTGTCTTTATGACCCTCCTGGGAATTTTGAACAAAATGAATGTGGTGTCACTCTAGATCAGCCTGGAGTTCCTCATCATTTTTTAGGATGAGGTCTATGAAACATCACTCCCTGGACCATATTCAGAGACTGGTGAGGGTAATAGACACTGGGATGTCACCAGGGTGATCACAATCATGGAGGGCTGTAGACTGGGCAGCAGGAAAAGTTTTGATGAACAGCGTGCCCAACCGCATCTCACTGACAGAGTACACCTCAAACTTGTCCTCTATACTCTCAACAAAACACAATGGCTTTGTGGCCGTGAATGCATTCCTATCCCTCCTAGTACAACCAGGTAGAGGGGGAAAGGGTTTCTTCCCAAGATGGCAAGTCTGGCCCTCTTCCCAGGGTGCAGCCAGGAAAGGGAAGGCTGCAGGGTCATACAAATCAGCACTAATCAGAGATGGCTATTAGAGAGTGGCCATATGCCAAGCATCTTCCTCGATACCACCTGCTCCTATCAGGGGTTCTGCCCATTGACATTAGCCAGCCACAGCAACTGCTCTCTAGCACAGCGGTCGTTTCTGAGACTTCCAATGCTCCAGGATGACAAGCAACCACTCCTTTGTACACACATGGAGGGAACAGCTCAGGTATCAATTGTGTGTTACCTGTGTTGTCCGGAGGCTCAGCCACATGGGTACATAACAGCCCCACCATATGGACAGCCTGTACCTGCTTGTTACCTTATGTGATGGAGGGGGTTATGGCAGGGAAGGAAGGGGGGGGGGGGAGGGGAATCTATGCCATAGATAGTAGGGAGGGAGAGAGTTCTTCCCCAAATGGCACACAGTAAAGATAGAAAATTTAGAAGTGGAGGCCAAATCCCAAAAGGATGAAAGGGAACAAGTGAGAGGTACAAAATCTCAAGCAGCACGGAGAATGTGGTGGATAGCCAGGTGAACATATATATAAAAAACACAGAGAGGAAGGAGGGGGGCGGGGGCAGTGGAGAAAAAGCCAGGATGTGGGGGGGAGGGGCTCAGTGAACAAAATGCAGCCCAGGAAAGAAGAATGGGCTGTGATAGCTTGGAGCCTCACATGCACCATGCATGAGCTCACAAAAGAACCATGAGTTCGCACGAGCTCACAAAAGAACCATGAGTTCCTGGAGGGGGGGGGGGGGGGGGGGGGCGGCTCCCTCTCTGCCCCGCTGCCACAGAGGCTGGTGAGTTATAACAAACACCACATTCCCAGTCTGACTATTTTCTGCACCTGTGACTAACAAGGCTATGGTTTGTTCATTAACATCCCTATTTGTGGACAATGCTTACGCTGAAAATCTGTTTGCTTTTAACACATTCAAACTGTATTGCTTCTCTACCAATGAGGAACTGTATTTAGTTCCAGATCAAATATCATTCCAATAGTTAGATGCTCTGTGCCGAATTTTGTGACCTGTTTTCTCCTTAACTGGGTTGTTGAACAGAATTTCAAGATCATATTACGTTAATACAATTTGTCCATCCCCATTTTTTCTGGGTCCACCCGGTATTGGTAACTTTATGGAGTTAATAAAAAGTAGAATAAGATGATCTTCAGTCCCTCAATAGTATTTGTTCTCCTCGTTTGAGTGAATGATCAGCACCACTTGTGATAGTAAAAAAGTTTGGTGGTAAATTACACCTCTGCAATGACTTTAAAAACATCTATTAATGCAGAGTCAATAATTGACACCTTCCCCCTGCTATACCCTGGCAGGCTGTTAGCAAAATTACTGGCGGTCTTATTTTTCAAAAACAGAGATTCATCTACAGCTGCTGCTTGACAAATAATCTGAACACCTTCTAGTTATCTATAATCCATTTATCCCTTATCAATACCAGTCTGTGCCTTTTGGCATAGCAAGCTCACCAGCTAGTTTCCAATGGATTTTACAGCCACTTATTGCATCAGTTCCAGACTGTCTCAACTGTTTAGATGGTGTAGTAGTATCTGGTGCCTCTTCATAGGAACATTTGCAGAGATTTCATGCTGTATTTTCTGTTTTACAGTCTGGAAGATAAAAGTGCAATTTGGACAAGACGCAGGTTTATCAACCGTTAATTATTTATTTGGATTTTGAAATGTCGTGAGTTGGAATTCAACCATGGCACCAGCATATGGATGCTATTGCCTCACCCCACATCTCTTAAGGAATTACAGGAATTTTTATTCAAACTTGTGTACTACCCCATATCAGTAAAAGACGCTGATACTGTGGCACAACCATTCCATGCATTATTACATAAAAATGTTCCTTTCCAATAGTGCCCAACTTATGACCACGCATTAAAATTGTTAAAATTTAAGCTGCAGTTGGCTACTTGTTTTGTAACTTTCCAGCAGAACCAGCCACTTATGTTTGTGATTGATGCATCTCAGTTTTTAATCAGCACCATTCTCACTCAGAAGTATACAAACACTTCCAAACGCCCTATTGCATATACCTCTATCTCCTTAAATTCAGCACAACAAGCATGACAGTTTTATTCTCAGACAGAGAAAGAGGCTTTGGAAATAGTGTATGCTCTAAATTATTTCATGTTTTTCTATACAGTTCATGAGCTAGTTATAGACCACAAACCACTGTTGTCTCTTTTTAACCCTTTGGCCTGATCCCAGGTTGTAGAGCCCTCCATCCTTCACTGTGATGACGTGTGTTTATTGCATGGTTACTACTAGGGTGTGTCATGTACCAAAGCAATAGCATGTAGAAATATTTTCTGGCCAGGCATTGATGGGCAAATGGTGAAGGTTGTAATGGCACACCAACAGTGTGCTCTGCACACTTCCTCGTCACCGTGGCCAGATCCATAGCAGCCTTGGGAACAAATTTGTGAACATTTTGCAGGTCTTTTTCTAAATTTCTGTGTTTCCATAAGTGGTGCATTGTCCAGCTACTTCTCCAGTGCAGTAACTTCAGCATTATCAAATATTTCTGCAATGGAGGGTCTTCCATATGTTAGTTACAGACAATGTCCCGCAGTTCATATCCCATAAACTCTAAAATTTTTGTAAAAAAGTGGAGTTTGACACAGGTCTCCTCCTTTCCACCCTAAATCAAATGGGGAAGCAGAACAATTAGTATGAAAATTTAAGATTCAAATGAAAAAGTATGTTTTGTACATGCCAGCAGAAGCACCTCTCAACCAGTTCGTCAGTTATTATAAGCTCACCCATGTCTGTGATAACAATCCAGCAGAAGTATACCATAGTTGTCTGTCTAAGACACTGCTACATTTGCTTTGACTAATGCCAGGCCATCAACCAGTACTGGTGCCACATCACTTCTAGCTTGGCAAGGCTGTTTGGGTTCACACGTTTGGCCTCTGGCCAAAATGGATGCCAGCAATAATCAAGAGTGTCTGTAGCTGATACGTCGACCAGCTGCAACTTCAACTTCATGTGGCAGTTGTGCATCTCCACCACCCCAACGTCCTCCATCTGCTCGGCTGTCTGCTACATCGCGGCTGGTGCCCTCACTTTCTCTGTCACTATTGCCAACATCATCAACATTGTCTCCTCTGCTGTGGGTGCCCCTTAACCTATTGGAAGTAGTCACAGCTGACGCCTATGCCAGTGCCACCTCCATCACAGCTGGAGCTGCCTGTCACATCACCTTCACTGCCATCTTCTTCCCTGGGGCTGAACTCTGCTGTGCAGACAGAAGCTGTGCCAGGACCACCTGTCTCACAATGGCCTCTCACATGGGTGTTGGTGCTCCACTATTTTGTGCTCACCCCACTCCCAATATTGCACACTGATGGCAGTGCATCACAATTTGAAGACTTATGTTGACAAAAAAAACTGACATGAGAACAGTGCCCACTTCATTGTAAAGGAAAAGGTGTGCCATAACTACCAATTTTGTAGTGCATGTGAAGTTTGTGTTTGATTCGGCCATTAGAGACCACCTGGCCTGCTAAAATGACACCACTTGCATATGCAGCCTGGTGGCTGTGTCCCCTGTAGGAACTAGTGAATACATAGGCCGGAGCACCAGTCTCCAGTGGCCACTTGTGCATCACTAATTGTACGGTACTTTGTCTTCCTAGTGTGTGTACTATTTCGGCAATAAATTAGTGTTTTCCGATAACAACAACTATGTCTCATCACTTGTCATAATTTTTTGGAGAAATGAAATGTCCTAATTTTGCGTTTCAATCAACTCGCAAAAGCGTCCCAGCATCATTGTTTTTGTCTGGGAGACAAGGTGTGTCAGACAATTTTTGCACACACCTTTCTCTTCTTCAAAAGATTCTGGAGAACATAGTACACACATGTTTTGGGGATGTTGCTGAAATATGATTTGTGATGACAACAGTGCTGACATGATGTGACCATCCATCCACGATTTAACACTGCCTACTCACAAATGACTGGTCAGATGCACATCTATTGTACAGTGTTGTCAGTTCAAGCTGCCACCATAATACTACACTGCTGCTACTGATTCACTGGCAATAAAATCAGTCTCCGTACTTCTTGTATGAATGGTGTATTTTACTATTTCAAGTGCAAGTGCAAATACAGATATTTTTATGGATGCACAAGCTAAAAACATTGTGGCCAAATTGAAGATAAATATAAATAATACCATTCAAGATATTTTTTGCATTAAAGCAACCACTATATTATTCACTTATGTTAGATGATAAATTGAAGCAGATTCAATGACCAAAGAATATTACTGTTATCTTGAAAATGGTGGTGTGGCTCCAAAAGGCAGTGTACTGAAGTGGAATAATACAGTAGTTTTGCTCGAGACAGTTCATAACTGATAAAAACATTCCACACAGTCATGCAAAGCCCGGGATGAGAAATTTGTCAAATATGTAAGTAAATAAAAACCAAATTGCTCCTCTTACAAAAATTACTATATGAAACACATTATTGTAAAAAGTATTTTATCAATAATCTGGTTTCTTTCTACATTATAGTCTTAATATTTTAGATGTATGGCAAACTCAATATCCCCCATTGTGACATGTAGGAAACACACAAATCTTTAAACGCAAGTTATGTGGAAGTGTTCACATGTGATGACAGCTGAATCTAATCTCATTTTATTCATTCATTTATTTACTTGGAAACAAATGAAATAAATCCAGATTGTCACACACAGTACATTGTCACAGGGTGTAAATATAGAAATGTTAATTAAAACAAAACTTCTTGTGTACATAGTTCTGTGTAGTCAGCGCGTACACAACTTTCCCAATAGAGCGCGCCCCACTAAGCACAACAGTGCAGGCGCAGCGCTCATCTGCCTCCACACTACGAGATGGTGCTGTCTTAGAGACAGACCAAATTCTGCTTCTCCCAATACGCGTATTAATATGTAACGCATCCAATGAGATTGCTGCTAACGTAGAACCTTTTCTCCTCGTGGATCAGACTCGCGCAGTGATACCTGAACGCGCGAGGGATTATAACGAGAGTACAGACCTCCAATTAGTCAGTCTGCATTAGTCTGTACCAGTCTGTAGTCAAGTTTCAGTCTGCACCAAATAAGATTATCATATTCCTGTACGTAGCCATGAAGATAAATGTATAGACACTTTGTCACGTATCAGAGATATGTGAGAATACGATTAACGTACCAGGACCATAGGAACTTCTGATTGTCAATTGTAAACAGCATCCAGAATCAAGTTATGAAATGTCAATTATTTTTATTATTTTAATAAATGTGTGTGAAAATAAATCAAGTTCTCCTTAAAGTTGGTCCCCGTCAATCTGCTACTCTAAGCGTGCAAGCAGCATTTCTATCATCTGACCTAACGGCAGAAGATAAACACGCCACAATAAGACCACGAGACATATTTCTGACACTCGCCTACTTCATTAGAGTGACAAGTCAAATAATCTGACGGTGTGTGCACCGAAGGTCTTACAGTATGCACCCCACATTGGCGACGAGGTGTTAAGGAAGCAGATAATTTCAGCACAATTACGGATGACCACGTGTGAGCCTGAAATAAAATAGAATTACAGTGGACTTTGGGACACTGCATACTTGACTGTTAACCCGCTCTCTTGCAGCTAAAATATCATTATTGCAGTAATCTAGTCGCACTTGGAAATTTCAGATAACCATGGACCTCACGGCACAGATCATAAATCTCGTGGCACGAATACAACAGACGCAACAGGCATTGCTTACAAGAGTGGAATGTTTGGAGTCACAGCCTGCCGTAGCATTTACGCTACAAATTAAACTTCCGCCACCATCTTTCGCAGTTTACAACAGCAAGGACGAAGCGTGTCCGGACTATGCAGCACACCTGGAACAGCACATCCTCACACACCAGATATCAGGTCTTATTTTTTGGCAAATTGCAGCGCAGCTATCTACAACCTTATCTTAAAAGTGAGTCCGATAAGTGAACCGACAAATTTGTCATTCCCAGCTATTAAAGGCTTGCTCAAAAAATACTTCGACAAGCAAACGCATATGTCACTGCTGCAAGGCATAAATTATACTTATGCAAGAAAAAGGCACAGCAGACATACATGGAAGGGATTACACAGTTGCAAGGATTAACTAGGAACTGCAAATTTATCTGTGAAAGCGAAAAGTGTAAAATGTCCTATGCAGATTCTTTAATATGTGATATGCTCATAATGCATTCACCAGATGAGAAATTAAGGAAAGAGCTCCTCAGTTTACTCAATGCATCCTTGCAAGATTGTTCACCAATCATTCGAGCACACAAAGCAAGCCAA
Source organism: Schistocerca piceifrons (assembly GCF_021461385.2). Lineage (NCBI taxonomy): Eukaryota > Metazoa > Arthropoda > Insecta > Orthoptera > Acrididae > Schistocerca > Schistocerca piceifrons. The sequence goes on along the minus strand of NC_060141.1, from coordinate 802,558,413 downwards.
GCTTCTGTGAGTGTGGTACAAGACGACGGCTGTGACATGTTCATGGCACAGGCATTCGTCAAGGAGCAACACGGCCCGCGTACCCAAGGCCGTAAACAGGAGAGCAAGGTTAGGCTCATGCGATCTAAGAACGGATCACACACCCAAACTAAAAGACTAAAGTTGAAATCATGTCATACATGTGAAATCAATCATCACAGAGACAATCGTTACTATCGTAACGCACATTGTGATTTTTGCAAACGAAAGGGGCACAAATCAGAAGTGTGTAATAAGAAAAGTGTACAGTCTAGAAATAAGTTTAGCAATAAGAAAGTGCTCATTTTAAGAAGTATACCTCCAATGCGTGTGACAATATGAATAGGCAAGACTATATTCAGGTTTCAAAAGTTAAACATAAAGTTAATGCTATTGTACAAAACAGGAACAAATCTTTGTATGTCACGTTACTGGTGAACAAAATACATATCAAATTCCAGATTGACACAGGATCGTCGATCTCTATCATAAATCTGCACGTGCATAAATGGCTAGGTTCTCCTAAATTGCAGCATTTTGACGGCTCACTGTACAGCTACAGTAATGAACAAATTCCAGTCAAAGGTGCACTGACGACGGAAGTAACTTACAAACAGTTTACCAAGACAGATACTTTAGCAGTAGTTAACACTCATAAGGCATCAAACTTGCTGGGTCTGGATCTCTTTTAATGAATTAGGCTTCACAATCCATGAAGTGAAACAGGTCACACATGAAGTTCCGAAAGGAAAATTACAAACAGTGTTGCAGAAGTAAGAAGATATTTTTTCCTTCGCGACAGGCAGAGTAACAGATTACCAGGCACACATTACACTGACACCGAATGCAGTGCCGAAGTTTTGCAAAGCTACAACTGTCCCTTACTCAATGAAAGAACGCATAAAACAAGAAATTGACAGTTTAGAAGGTGATGGTATTATCGAACCAGTCACATGTAGCGCCTGGGCAACACCAATCGTTGTCATAGAAAAGACAAATGGCTAGGTTCTCCTAAATTGCAGCATTTTGACGGCTCACTGTACAGCTACAGTAATGAACAAATTCCAGTCAAAGGTGCACTGACGACGGAAGTAACTTACAAACAGTTTACCAAGACAGATACTTTAGCAGTAGTTAACACTCATAAGGCATCAAACTTGCTGGGTCTGGATCTCTTTAATGAATTAGGCTTCACAATCCATGAAGTGAAACAGGTCACACATGAAGTTCCGAAAGGAAAATTACAAACAGTGTTGCAGAAGTAAGAAGATATTTTTTCCTTCGCGACAGGCAGAGTAACAGATTACCAGGCACACATTACACTGACACCGAATGCAGTGCCGAAGTTTTGCAAAGCTACAACTGTCCCTTACTCAATGAAAGAACGCGTAAAACAAGAAATTTTGACAGTTTAGAAGGCGATGGTATTATCGAACCAGTCACATGTAGCGCCTGGGCAACACCAATCGTTGTCATAGAAAAGACAAATGAATCATTGTGTATCTGTGGAGATTTCAAGACTACTGTCAATTCACAGTGCATTGTAGATACATACTCGATTCCGAAACCGGAAGAACTGATGTATAAATTAGCAGGGGGTGTGTATTTCACCAAACTGGATTTAAAGGAAGCATATCTGCAGATCCCTTTAGACAAAGATACAAAAAAGTTTATGGTCATAAATACTCCATTTGGATTTTACAGATACAAGCGCTTACCATTTAGTATCGCAAGTGCACCAAGCATCTTTCAACGTTACTTGGAACAATTAATTAGAAACTGTCCTAACGCAGTTAACTATCTCGATGACATAATCGTCTCGGGAAAAACTCCACAAGATTTACTAGATAACCTGGAAGCACTGTTCAAGGTTCTCAGAAAGGCCAATCTCAGGTGCAACAAGGACAAATGTATATTTTTTGTCAAGAAAATTCAGTATTTAGGACATGTATTGTCAAATCACAGAATCAGTCCGACACCACAGCATATAGAAGCAATACAGAAATTGCCAGCTTCGAAAGACTTAAAGCAACTAAGAGCTTTATTAGGCTGAGTTAATTATTACCAGAAATTCATACCAAAAGCAGCTGAAATTTCCGAACCATTGCACAGATTGCTTCGCAAAGGAGTCGTGTGGAATTGGTCCAACGAAAGCCAGCGCGCATTCGACAAACTGAAACAAAGTGTAGTAGACGCAAAATGTGTTACGACAAATGACCCACAAAAGTTGATCACTATTGCAGCGGATTCATCAGATTACGGGACTGGTGCAGTAATGTCCCATAAACATCAAGGAATTTAACGACCGATTGCATATGCGTTGAAGACTTTAAACTCAAGTCAATGAAACTATAGCCAAGTAGAAAAAGAGACACTAGCAATTATCTTTGCCGTGAAGAAGTTTCATGACTACATATACGGACGAAAATTTATTCTGCTCACAGACCATAAGCCATTGGTGACAATATTCGAACCACATAATAGTGTATCCCCTAAGACAGAACAGCGTTTACGACCTTGGGCATTGCTACTGTCTAATTACACCTACGAGATCTTATGTAGATCAACGGCAAAACATGCCAACGCCGATGTACTTTCACATCTACCGGCGGGTCAAGATGAATATTTTGACAAATCAGAGGATGTATGTTTTCAGATAGATGTAATCAGTGAGGACGTAGTGGACGTAGTGCCCAAAGATCTAGGTGTTATCAAAGATAAAGCAATATATTCTTACGGAACGGCCAACCGATAAGAACATGTTAGATCAGCCAGAAGTGAAATCTTATTGGAACATGAGACATGCTCTCACAGTGCACAGAGGTGTCATATTAGTTCACAGTGAAATGGGAAAAACAGGAGTAGTTATACCCAAAGCTCTCAGGACTAAAGTGCTAACAATGTTACACCAATGTTGTTGGGGCATAGTATGCATGAAACGCATGGCCAGAGAACATTGCTACTGGAAGAACATTGATAAAGATATTGAAACAATGCTTTCTAACAGTAAATTCTGTCAGACGCATCAACCAGCTCCGCCAAGACAATATTTTCCGTGGCCGCAAGCAACAGAACCTTGGTCAAAATTGCATATTGACTATGCAGGCCCTTTCTTGGAACTTCTTGGTTAATTGTCATTGATGAATTTTCAAAATTCCCTTTTGTACTACAAATGCATATAACTTCTTCAGCGACAACAATTCAAGCATTGTCAAAGATCTTTTCCATTGAAGGATTGCCTCAAACCATAGTGACTGATAATGGCACACAATCACACAATTTACGTTGCAAGAATTCCAGTCATTCTGTCAGATGAACCGAATTGCACATTACCGGATGGCACCATTTCACCCTGAGGCTAATTGACTCGCCGAACGATTCGTACGAACGTTCAAGGCACACATGACAAAGTTGGTGCAACAGTACAACAAAGAGATTTCCTTATTAATTTTTCTGTCACAATACGGGGCTACCCCACACGAGGCACAGTCACCAGCAGAAAAACTGCATGGTCGACAACAAAGGACTTTGATGTCTATCCTAAAACCAACAATACATCCAGAAAATGATCAACGAACATCGAAAGGACGACGATTCAACATAAATGACGAAGTCCTCGTAACTGTCTACAGTTGAGGAAAACGTACTTTGACACAAGGAATCATTGTAGAATGCATTGGAAATGTCATGTATAGAATAAGAACGCAAAACGGCATAGTTATTCGCCACACTAATCAATTACGGCAGCAAAGACAGCAGTCACATATAGGCAGAACACCTAGGATGTTTCATTTTGCAGACTCAGAAGCAGATGTCAACACCGAGCAGCTCGCAGGATGCCAGACGCCGTCACCGGCAGCCGACGACGACGACGACGTCGACGACACACACACCACCACCGACGCCGACGCAGCACCTTTAGTGGCAGCCGACTACACCAGCCGTCCACAGCTGACAGCAGAGCAGATGGATGTTGAAGAAGAATTATATTTACGCTATGGCCACTGTACCGATGTTGAAATGCAATTATGTAGCAAAATTTTTGCTTCTCCAGTTCCCTGTTCCATAGGTTTTGAGTGGGTTTTCCTAGTGGGCCGCGGCGAATGCCACGAGGAGCAACATGTGTGCACCCACAGACATACACACGCCGGAAAGCAAGGAAGCAGGAAAAAAGGCTTTTCAAGCAAACTTCATAAGCCTTTTTACTTCCCCCAGAAGGGAGGGATGTTGTGTACATAGTTCTGTGTACTCCGCGCGTACACAACTTTCCCAATAGAGTGCGCCCCACTAAGCACAACAGCGCAGGTGCAGTGCTCGCCCATCTCTGCACTACGAGATGGCGCTGTCTTAGAGACAGAACAAATTCTGCTTCCGCCGATCTGCGTATTAACATGTAATGGAGCCAATGAGATTGCTGCTAACGTAGAACCGTTTCTCCTCACGGATCACACTCGCGCAGTGATACCTGAACGCGTGAGGTATTATAACAAATGTATAGAGCTCCGATTAGTCAGTCTGCATTAGTCAAGTTTCAGTCTGCACCTAATACAATTGTCATATTCCTGTACATAGCCATGAAGAGAAATGTATACACTTTGCCAAGTATCAGAGATATGTGAGAATAAGATTAACGTACCAGGACCAAAGGAACTTCAGATTGTCAATTGTAAACAGCATCCAGAATCAAGTTACGTAATGTCAATGCTTTTTATTATTTTAATAAATGTGTGTGAAAATTAATCAAGTTCTGTTTAAAGTTGGTCACCGTCAATCTGCTACTCTAAGCGTGCAAGCGGCATTTCTATCGTCTGACCAATCGGCAGAAGATAAACACGCCACAATAAGACCACGAGACATATTGCTAACACTCGCCTACTTCATTAGAGCGACAAGTCAAACAATCTGATGGTGTGTGTACCGAAGGTCTTGCAGTACGCGCACCACACTTGTCTTCCAGGATATTGTGTCTGTTGTATTCAACCCTAAAAACATGGCAGAACCACCTATTACCAATCTTTAACATGCCAGTTAGTTTCTACTAGAAACCCTCACTCAGGACTCACCTCCAGCTGTTGCACTTTTTTGTCAATGCTGGCAGGGTCACACAGACAGTAGCCTTCGGTAGATTCCTGGTCGACGAAGCACTGTGACAGCTGCATCGCCATCTTGACTCTGGCCAAATGTGTTGGTGTCCAGTTCTACCAGAGAATGCTTGTGTAAGAGGTCCTTGATACCCTTAAAATCTTTCTGCAGTGATATGACAGCAGGAGTAGCTGTAAAATAAGCGTTACAGTTAAAATATCTTAGTACTGAAGTCGCTCTCATAATATAAGGAAAGGATGTGAGGGAGGGTATAGTTTTCTACAATTTGCCACTGCTGACTTTAAAAAAGTGTTGGGATAATTCAAACAATTAAAACATTAGTTGGGTCCTTTTTTAAATTGTTAGGTTGCAAGTGGTGGCTTTTTAAATAAGAAAAAATAAAGATGATGGTTACTAGAAACAGAAACTACAGCAGTTTTGCTTATAAGGGATTTGCTTCTTTGGTCAATGCCACATCCCCCACCCTTCATAGAGTAGCAAAGTTTTTATTCATCATACCCATTTCCTCCCATTTCACTCACAAGTTCGATGTGTGAATAAGGAGTGCTTATGTGCCTGTGTGATTGTCATAATTTCTAAATTCATTCTCCCAATCCATATATAATATATACATAAATAATTGAACAATATTTGTAAATACTTCTCAGATAACAGGATCCCAACTTTCATATGTTGACTGTTGCAAGAGAAATTTAGCACATTGATTTTTCAATTACTAACCCACCATTAAGAAACTGGATAAGAAATCTGTAACGTCCTATCTCAATGAGGAACTTTAAACTTTCAGCGCAGGGCAGGAACGTGTAGACAAACTATTACCCAAGTTTAAAAGAGTAGCTGATGACATGCTGAATAGGTATGTACCCTGTACAACAGTTCATAATGAGAGGGAATTCCATCATATATAATTATTGTACAGAAACTTCTACAGAAACAGAGATTACTGCAAAATAATTGTAATACACAGCATAGGGCTATAGGCAAAGAGCTGCCTGATGAAATGCATTTAAGAGACCAATGCATGATGCACACACACACACACACACACACACACACACACACACACACACACACACAAACCATTTTCTTCACTTTGCAACTATGTTTCCAAATTTATACCAAATCAGATACCCAAACCAACACAAATGACTGTCAGTGCGAGGAAATATAATCAACGACATAATTAAACCAATTTTAAAACATAACAGAAAAATGCAATGTGTCTGTAAAATAATTTCACTACAATTTTTGTATTTATACAGAATAGGTATAACTTCATTTAAATGTTTATTAGTGCATGCAAAACCCAAGACATTTTTACATAACTGCATTTATAGTTCTAAATGACCTCTATTACACTACAATTCAAAGATTGATCAATTGAATTTGACTGAATTAATTAATGTCATAAAAATGGCAATTCTTATGTCTTCAGTTATCTTCTTTATTATAAAAACTAAATACAACTAATGGAAAAATCATATAATTCCAAGAATTAAAGTTATTAAAACAAAATGGGAAAAGTGACTAGTAAATGTGGCATTACCAGCATATTGTAAAGTGTCCATTTTTGTGTGAAAAGGAAAGGGAAATGCATTGTCAGTTGGTTAGAGAGGGACATCAGTGGTGGAAGCTAGTAGCTTATTATGCATTGATGCTTGGCTATGCTGCACAACAAACTGTGTTTTTATAACCTGGGATTGATATAGAGCAGTAATGAAGGGATGACATGTCTTTTGGATATTAAAAAAACAAAAAAACAACTTGTGTCCAGTTTAATAATTGAACAATCCACTGCCCAACTTTTGAAAACAGCTGGAGAAATTAAAAGCAGGTTGAGGCACCAACCAAATAAGTAGGAAAATATGAATTTTTAAATTTAATGTATTGCTCTCATCACAAAACTACAAGCACTAACACCTAAATATATGTACTATCATCATTGTCAGAAGAGCTAGCCAGTTATCTAATACTTTAGATATATGAGAGGGGTTGACACTAGGAAACAGAATCAGTTTTCAACCTCATGAGCAGTGTCTTGAGGCTCTCATCACATTAGAAACTTAAATCCTCCTTAAAATGGAATCATTTCGTAATTCACTGCCTCTCAAAATTAGAGACTTTCCCTTCATCTTATTTCAAATTTTGTTTTCCCTTTTGTTAATTATTTTTCTTTTCTAGTGTGAAATATGAAACAGATTGTATTGGCATAAGTATAAGGGATAGTTGTGAATAGATGGTGCCTCAGTTTTTTCTGGAGAAAGTCACTCCCTTCTGTCACTAGTAGTGCCACTTTTTTACATACCGTAATAGTAGATGCACATGGCCCACGTTCTGGTATTTTGAGCCATCACTAATTATTACAATACAACTTACATGGTTATAGTTTAGATCAAAATTAAAGTATTGCACAATTTCAAGACAAGATGTGGACACACAGCATACGACATGACACCAAATATTTGGCCACTTTAGTAAGAGGTAACTTTCTGCATTTTCTACATGGACTGTGATAGCAGCTGCCCATATGCAGTATGGTTTGGAACTGACCGTTAAGTGTTTTTTCAGACAGAGCTATAAGCATGTCAATATGAAGCCCAATAACATGAGATTAATGCGTCAACTCAGAAATTATAATGACTTTAAACAAACTGCAGTAATTAAAACAGTTCATAAACTTCTAAGTGCAAGAAGCTACTGACTGCTGTACAGCTACAATTTTTGACCTCTTGTTCTATGAAATTATGTTCTGGCACATGAATGTGCATACTTTAATAAAAACTATCAGTAATTAAATAGATAATAACAAAGTACCTGTTTACTAAACAGCGGGAACACCAGCAGTGAAAATAAAAAAATCTTGCTAGTTTTAACAACCATGGGCTCTTTCAACTGGTAGGTGGCATAAAAGGGTTGGAGCAAATGAGAATTAGCGAAGCAACAAAAGACTCTTGTGTAAGGGTGGAGTCTAGAACATAGAGACAAAGAAGAACAGAATTTCTGGAAAATGGGAAGCAACAACAGTTAGCATTAGTTGATTTCATTCTGCAAGAAGCATTAATGCAGAGCCCTATTTTATTTTATGAAAAAATTCTTGTTTCATTCAGTCCTTACCACTCTTACATCGGATGAAATAAAACCACGTTCTAAAAGCTAAGAAGTTCTCATCTTGCACTGCTGCTGGCCAGCTACACAGAAAGATGTTTGTGTTGCTGCTGAATTGAAGTTTCAGTTTCCTGTACATCACTGCTAAGGATATTTGACCCTTTCCCTGTATTAAGCACACAGCAGCAAAAGAACTGCCAACTCCTTTTCATCCACAGGACACAAATTGCTGTATTTTCTATGCTCTATTATTCACCTAGAATTCTTCTGTAGAGTCCATTATATCCAGCACCACTTGGAAGTTTTATTGCAACTACAGAGAAAGCTCCAACTGAAGATAGCAAGCTGCAAGAAGCTCCAGCAGGTAATTTCACAAGCGACGGACATTGTCTTTCCTGTTAACAAGTACAAGCTCTCATTTAGTAACTACTAGCAACAGTGCAATCCTTGAATATTATTTCTGCAATCAAAAATTTCCTGTAAAATCCATAACACAATTTAAAGAAAGAATAAATATAGGAAATCTGTCTTGTTAATATCACCACATAGACATTATTTCTTAATTAACATTAAGTCTGAGAAAAACAGAAACAGAGAAACACTGTAGTGTCAATAATAATTTACTGAATGAAAATTGTGACAAAGAAACCAGCAAGTCCTAAACATATTATATCAAAACACTGGTTAATAATTGAAGTTCATACCAAATATACTGACAATACTATAAACGTACTTTTCTACCCAAGAAGAGAAGGAAAGCTTAAGAAGAGAACCAGATATTTGGAAACAGCCAATGTGGTAACAAGAACTCTAAGTTGAAGGCAACAGGACTGGGAAACGATAGTCCCAGGAACTTTGAATCTTTGTAATTACGTCTAGTTTCCTGACTGGAGGACGTTATGTAATAAGGAAAACCGTATACGTGAAAGTGATCATAATATCCCTTACATAAATGCAATTCATACTATATATACTAGCTGAAAAAGATACAACTTAACAATACTGAGGAAGAAGAGTATGATGTCATATATGGCTACCAGTCCTAGCAGGTGGTTGACAAAGTGTCAGAAAGAAACTACTGTTCTGCTATGTAACTAAAATTGGTAATTGTAATTCACCCATGAACTGTTGGCTGTCTTCCTCATTTATACCTGAAAGAAGTCAGTTGGAATGGAGTGGCTACACCTTTCTTCAGCAAAATATTAATAAACACACTCTCAATACAACCCAAATATCCCTATGCCTCAGATTTGTCATGATTCAGTGAAACATGTACTGTGCAGTATATATTTATTCAAATAAAGTCCACCTCTATCCTTATTTTGTCAAATAAAAGGAATTACAGTATTTCATTGCTCTATACCTGGCATTGATGTAGTCAAAGTCATAGTACTTTCCAGCTTGAAGTCACTACATTACAAACACAATGGCCTGGATACATTCTTGATATGCGGATGTGCAATATTTTGATACCCTCGTGCTTCTCAGTAGCCTCTCCACAGTGGCCAAGCTGAATGTGAAGCTGTCCAAGAGACATGTGCTGGTTCCCCAACATCATTTCTCACATGCTTGCCATGAGACTGAATCTGTTAAAACAGAAACATGTTTTGAAACCATCAGAAAGTCTCAAAAGATGTGCATAATACACAGATTTCCAAAAATCAGCATATATTGCAATTCACCAGTAAATTATACTATACCATACAGATCGTAATAAAATTACCTGCAGCATGGAGAAGACATATTATTATTACTGATTGTATTAGCAAATCAATTCCATTCTAATATATAAGATAGAAATACATATTATTCATATATAACAATGTGACAAAGAAATTAACTCATTGTTGAAAAGAATATGAGGAAATCTGGAGAGTTGTCTACAACTTTGCTGTAAGTGGAACCCATTTCAATGTTCACTTTTATCGTAGATCCCCTGGTGCATTTCTATAGTACATTTTTAATGCAACATTTTTTAATGGATTATTTGCAACAAAAATGGCAATAATTATTTTTAAGTATATTTATCTGCATCAAGAACTAATTTCAAATTTAACCCAAAAGTTTTTTAATTATTTAAATTTAGATGAGGTGATGTACTATTCCTCATTGCACAGATATAATTAATATTGGTTGGTTGGATGCTTAAAGGGACCAATCTACTAGTTCACCAGTCCCTCTGCCTCAGACAGACAAGACTATATGACTGTAGATCAGAGATAGCCTACAACACAAAAACCTGGTGAAGAAAACCCCAAGATCTACCTATGTTGAAGCATCTAAATAAGAGACAAAAATGAGGAAGGGAGACAGAGCAAAACAGGCAAGCAAGGTGCCCCATGTAGGAAGCAACCAGGAGCCTCCAAAAGCAGAGTGCAGTGAGAAGATATACATCACCTGGCTCCTGTCACATACCAGAGGTACTCCACTCCAAGACTGCCTTGGAAAGACTAGCCACATGGACAGACTAAGAGTGCTGGTGGAAGCTGTCACCAGCACTCTGGTTGGCAAAGATATAGCACAAAGATCAACAGTAGGTGGTGGATCATGCATGCCTATCACAAGAGGCCAGAGGTGAACTTGCAAGCAACACGCCACCAAGGCCCTCTTGACAGAAAGTATTGAGAACACCACAGTTGACTGGAGTGCCTCAGTAATTAACTCACAATCCTGTTTGGTTTCTGTCATTCATTTGCAGAGTGGGCTTAGGCTAAGATCAGATATAGTGACCAGAGTAGTGTTTATAGTGGGACTTGTAATTCACCTTCAGTGAGGCTAACGTGGAATATATTTTGAGAGCTTGTACCACAACACTTGGACTTTGTTCAATTTAAGTAGTGGCTATCTGTTCCAGAAAATAAAGGACTGAGTTAATCCATGTATGCATTTGTGATGTAGAAAGAGGATACTAGTCACACATAGCCACTTCCTCTCTGTTGCTTCCATGGTATGAGGCTCTACAGTGGCAACAAGGACAACAGTGACAAGGATAATTCAATAACAAATTAAGCTAGTCGACTTTGCCAAAGAGTTTGCTTTCTTCTCTTGTGTTTTATCTTGCATGGGTGATTGTGTTCCTCATTGCTAATATTTTCTTGTGTTCTTGCATTTATTGTAGTAGGGGAACCACAGAACTAATCAAATTTCTCTTTTCGGAGGCTTTGCTTGGTTTTTGCTGTATCTGTGAACTATCCATCCCCTGCCACCACACCTCAGCCACAGACAGCTAATGTAATGGATCTAATACAAGCTTTTCAGTTTCAGAACCAACAATCTGATACCCTACTGATGATGGTACAATTACTTCTGGCTGCACAAGCTGCGTCGGCTGCACTACCGAACAACCGACCAGCTCGACATGTGCTGCCAAGCAGCATACCGATGTTCTGGCAATTTAATGACACAGAAGAGGAGTGGCTCGAATACCTCACTCAGTTCCAAGCACACTGTCAAGTTCATCTGGTTCAAGGTACTGTAAAATTACAATACTTTGTTTTAATGCAGTGTCCCCAATGTTAAGGTTAATACAAAAACTATTCCCCACCATGTTTCCTGGCAAACTCAGCTATGACAAAGTAATTGCTGCATTAACTCAACATTATGATCACCAAGACAAAGTAGCTGCAGCTAGATATCAGTTCTTTCACTTGCAAAAAAAGCCAGAACACACCTACTGCCATTGGTACACAGAATTAATTGGCGTAACTGGGAGAAGTAAATTTAAGTGGAGTTGTGACAACTTTTACATTGATTTAATGATCCACAATGCATTGACATTCAGTGTCCCAGATAGCAGAATATGGGAACAGATCCTAAAGTACTTAGAGGTACATTTGGGTGCTATAGCAGCCGATAAGTTTGACCAGGCCCCAATTTGTCAGGTTGAGTCGTCCCTTGCTCGCAACCACCCCAAGCCGCCACAACAACGAGCAGGTACGTAGCCATGTCGACAGCAATGTAGACATTTAAACAGGCCTGTGAATTTAGTACAGTCTTGCCCTAGATGTTTCGCGTGCCATAAAAGACAGGAATGACCATTATGTAACACAACATGTTACACATGTGGAAGAAAAGACCTTGTCCCAACAGTTTGTTTGCAATGGCACAAAAGCTCCAATTTTGCGTGCTCCCAGGAAATACAGGCTCATGAACATGCAGTGAATGCTCTGTTTTCTAAGCCTACAACATGCTCTGACAAAAGTAAAATTAAAGTTACACCTCCTCCTCACCCTAGTGCTGCACAATGATGTTCTAATGAAATATTTGTCTCATTACGAATTGCTGGCCATTGTGTGAACTTTCAGTTGGACACAGGTGCCTAAGTAACTTTGCTTTATCATGCCACATACGAACAGATAGGCTCACCCTGCCCTTCTAAATCTAGCAAGCACCTCACTACCTACAATGGACAGGAAATTCCACTGCTTGGATAGTGTAGTTTGCCTGCCACATCAGGATGGTGAAATTTAATGTGTTAAAATCAAGAAACAGTGAGAATGCCTTTGATTTGTTTGGACTTAGCATCCCAGACCATGTACTTTCAGTACCGGCTTTTGCACTAAAAGACAGCCTCTGTAGCTTGCAAAAGGATTTCCTAAACAATTTTAAGAAGGAATGGAAAAATGTAATAACATTTTCGTGCATGTTACAGTGAAAGACAATGAACAGCCTAAGTTTCTCCAGACCCACCACATTCCAATTGCTTTAAGAGACAAATCAGCCGGTGAAATGAAAGAATTGCAAGATAATGGTGTAATTGCTACCAGTCAAGCTAGTCATGGGGCAAGTCCTCTCATTTTGTTGCCTAAGTCTTCTCGTCACATTCGCATTTATGTTTACTTCAAGTCTATAGTCAACTCACAGACAGTAGTTGACACTTATCCATTGCCTTACCCTGTGGGACTCATGGACAGGCTTGGTGCAGAATATTACTTTTCTAAGATAGATTTACATGACTTCCACTCACAGATTACATTGGATGCAGAATAGATTTACATGACTTCTACTCACAGATTACATTGGATGCAGAATAACAAAAAGTGTTTGTTGCAAATACACACTTAGGACTGTTCAAATATTCGAATTAGGACTTTGGCAGTGCTTCCACAAGCGCAATTTTTTAATATTACTTGGAAGAGCTGACTGCAAAGGTGCCATTTTGTTTGAGCTAAATAGATGATATTAATATCTCAGGTCATACACCAGAGGAACACATTGCCAATTTGCATACTCTCTTTCGAGTGTTGTCAGAAGCAGGATCAAAGTTTCATCTCAAAAAGTGTGACGTTTGCTACTCACCATATAGTGGTGAAAGTTGCTACTCACCATATAGTGGAAATGCTGATTTGCGATAGGCACAATAAAAAGATTCTCACAATCATAGCTTTCGGCCATTAAGACCTTTGTCAGCAGTATACACACACACGCGCACACACACTCACTCACGCAAACTCAACTTGCACACACGTCTGCAGTCTCAGAGAGCTGAAACTACACTGCGAGCAGCAGCTCCAGCGCGTGATGGGAGTGGCGACTGGGTGGGGTTAAGGAGGAGGCTGGGGTGGGGAGGGGCATGGATAGTATGATGGGACTGGCAGACAGTGAAGTATTGCAGTTCAGACGGAGGGCAGGAAAGAAGGTCCAGAGGGTGGAGGAGGTAAGTAGGGGATAGGAAAGGAATAAAAATAAAAATAAATTAAAAGACTGGGTGTGGTGGTGAAATGATGGCTGTGTAGTGCTGGAATGGGAACAGGGAGGGGGCTGGTTGGGTGAGAACAGTGACTAATGAAGGTTGAGGCCAGGAGAGTTATGGGAACGTAGGAAAGTTCCTACCTGCGCAATTCAGAAAAGCTGGTGTTGGTGGGAAGGATCCATATGGCACAGACTGTGAAGCAGTCAGTGAGATGAGGGATATCATGTTTGGCAGCGTGTTCAGCTGCAGGATGGTCCACTTGTTCTTTGGCCACAGTTTGTCGGTGGCCGTTCATGTGGACAGACAGCTCGTTGGTTATCATCCCTACATAGAATGCAGCACAGTGGTTGCAGCTTAGCTTCTAAATCACATGACTGGTTTTCAAGGTAGGCCTGCCTTGATGAACAGCCACTGACAAACTGTGGCCAAAAACAAGTGGACCGCCCTGTAGCTGAACACGCTGCCAAACATGATACCCCTCATCTCAATGACTGCTTCACAGCCTGTGCCATATGGATCCTTCCCACCAACACCAGATTTTCTGAATGGTGCAGGTGGGAACTTTCCCTGGGATACATTCTACGTTCCCGCAACCCTCCTGGCCTCAACCTTCATTAGTCACTGTTCACACCCAACCAGCTCCCTCCCTGTTCCCATTCTGGCACTACACAGCCATCATTTCACTGCCATACCCAGTCTTTTAATTTATTATTATTTTTATTCCTCTCATTTCCACTACTTAACCCCTCCCCCCTCCGCACCTTATCTCTTGCTCCCTGTCTATACTGCAACTCTCCACTGTCCACCACTCCCACCATACTATCCCTCCCTCTCCCCACCCCAGTCTCCTCCCTACCCCCACCAAGTCACCACTCCCATCATGCACTGGTGCTGCTGCTCGCAGTGTAGTTTCAGCTTTTTGAGACTGCAGTTGTGCTTGCATAAGTGTGTGTGTGTTTGTGTGTGTGCGTATGTGTATGTGTATGTGTGTGTACTGCTGACAAAGGCCTTAATGGCCGAAAGCTACAATTGTGTGAATCTTTATATTGTGCCTATCGCGGCTCAGCATCTCAGCTATATGGTGAGTACCAACTTTCCTTCTCTTGTATTGTTACATTCCATCCTGGATTTTCCATTGTTTGAAAGTGTGACTTTTTTCACACTGAACTACAATACTTAGGGTGTGCATCCCCTCCAGTGTTATTTGCTTGCAATCTGTTACCTGTCTGTTCCTCACAATGTGTCTGAACTGCAGTCAGTACTAGACAAAATGAGTTCATACCGAATGCCACACAAATCATAGCTTCATTGCATTGCTTGCATCATGGAAGTGTACCTTTTTTATTGGGCTAAAGACTGTCAAAATGGATTTTGGAAACTCAAAAATGCCTTGCTTAGTAACAGATGTTTAGTGCATTTTGACCTTGCAAAACCGTTAGTTTTGCAAGTCGATGCTTTCTCCTAAGGAATCAGTGCTGTGATTTCACACAGAGTTGGTTAACAAGTGGGACCCATTGCTTTTGCCTAAAACTTGCTCATTCAAACTCAGTGCATTTATTATCAGATAGAAAAAGATGCTCTCACTGTTGTTTACAGTGTGACAAAATTCCTTCACTACTACAGCTAGAAAAGCACAGACAAACAAAAGATGAACAAGTCTTACAGACTACATGAGGATGGGGGGAAAGGACAATAACAGAGACAGAGCAGGTAGGGTCGGGACTGCACTGGATCACCAAGCCCATATAGCTGCAGCTCTGTCTGGGCAGGGAAGACTACAGAATTTTCTGCCAACCCCCAAACAGGACAGTGAAGTTAAATGACCCTTCCTTAAAGAGTGTGGTAAAAGCCTGCTTCACGAATAAAACATGAAACTAAGTTAGATTCTGGGTCGTGGTCTCCTAACACCAGGGTTTGTGAGTCACGGATGCTATGAGTCTGCCACAGGGTGGCTAGTTTGGGATAGTCCAGCAAAATGTGGACCCCTGTCATACGGATGCCAAAACAACAGTGGGATGGGCCCCTCTATGGAGGGAATAACCAGGAGTCAGACAAGTATGGCCAATGGGGAGCCAGTAAAGGTAGAGCCCTGGTTAGAGGCCTCCACAGATTCATAGTCTCCTTTATCACTGGTAGTTAGTTTGGTGAAGTCAGAATGAGCCATACCATATTCCGGGCACCTAAACTTGATGGTGTAATACCAACTGGAGGTCAGTTTCTGGAAAACTGATCTCTAGAGTCAGTTTACTGGTAGCCTGTTTCGCCAGGCTTTCAGCAAGCTCATTTCCTGGGATCTCGATGAGGCGCAGGTTCCAGATAGAGGTCACCGAGTTTCCACACTGTTCGAGGTCATACGGGGAATCACGGATAACAATAACCATGAGGTGGTGAGGGTAGCACTAGCTGAGTTTGCAAACTGCTCAGGGAATGCAGAAACGGATATGCCTGAGAGCCTGAGAGATGGATACCAACTCTCCAGTTAAAGCACTATAGCCATCTGGCAAGGAGAGCAGTTCAGAATGTCCTGCCCAAGTATAAGCAAAGCCTAGATGACCAGTGCCCACTGAGCCATCAGTGTAGACAACTTCTGAATCCTGGGATGCACCAAGGATGGAGAAAAATTTGCAGTAGGGGGCCTCAGGATGGACTATGTGTTTTGCACATTGTGGTAGGTCAAGATGAAGCTGAAGCCAGGGGATGCTCTGTGGAGGTGTATGTAAGTGGATCCAGAGGAGACGTGGAAGAGGGAAGAACTGAAGTTCAGAGGTTAGACCAGATGCAGACCACAATGGTAATTCCTCATTGGGGCTGCCGTTGCAGGAGATAGATTACCGTGTTTGGATGGTAGTCAAATGCTTAGGGGCACTGGCAGTGGGGGTAGTGTAATTGGCAAGCTCTTGATAGTGCCTGATCCACAATGGAGAAATCCCAGCATCCACGAATAAGATGTTCACAGGGCAAGTCTGACAAAATCCTGTTGCAAGTCGAACTCCACAGTAGTTTACTGATCCAGTATCCACAATGCTGACAGTGATGCCAAACATGTGCCAGATTCCCATAATGAAGGTGGGACTGTGCCAGGGCTTTGTGAAATTACAGAAAGGTACTGTGATCTGGAACCGAGCTGGTGCTACGCAGGCAGCGAAGAGTATTAAGGTGCAGCCAACACTTTTGCTTAAGCTAGCATTGATGGGGAACCCATGATGGCCAGGAATCAAAGACCAGCCCTAGAAAGCAATAACTCTCCATCACATTACGTAGTTGATCATCAAGGTAAAGTTCTGGTTGTGGTTGACTGCTACAACATTGACAGAAGTGCACGATGTCAGTCTCAGTGGCAGAAAATCGCAAGCCATGGGTGAGGGCTCATGCCTGCACCTTTCCTAAGGCATCTTACGGTCGATGCTCAGCAACATCTACACTAGAGGAGGAATAATAGAGGCAAAAGTCATCGACATACTTTGACAGTGATACTGAGGACCTCACAGCAACTGCTAGACCATTGATGGCTACTAGAAAGAGAGGGAGACTCAGTACACAGTCCTGAATGATCCCATTTTCTTTGGTATAGGGGATACTGTGGGAAGTACCAACACAAACATAAGGTAAGAAAGAAGTTCTGGATGAAAATTGGGAGTGAAGCCTGGAGATCCTAGTCATGTAAGGTAGCAAGGATGTGGTGTCATAAGAATTTGCAGGTTGAAGAAGACAGCTTTAATGTGTTGAAATCGGGCAAAAGCTGTTCAGATGACAGACTCCAGGTAAATGAGATTATCAATAGTGAAATGGCCTTGGCAAAAGCCACCCTGGAAAAGAGGCGAAAGATCGTAAAACACATGGAGCGAACACAGCTGCCAGCTCACCATGCATTCTAGCCACTTACAGAGAACAATGGTGAGACTTATTGGATAATAACTGTCAGTCTCTAGAGGCTGCTTAAACAGTTTCAGCACTGGGAAAAGGATGCTCTCTCGCCATTTTGATGGGTACATGCCCACACTCAAGATGCGATTAAAGCTGGCAAGGATGCATGGTTGACCATTTGGTAGGTTCCTGATCATCTAGTTACCATATTTACTCGAATCTAAGCCACACCTGAAAAATGAGACTTGAAATTAAGGAAAAAAATTTTTCCCAAATCTAAGCCGCACCTGAAATTTGAGACTTGAAATTCAAGGAGAGAGAAAAGTTTTAGGCCGCCCCCCAAATCGTAATAAATATGGTCCATTGTAATATGAGACAATTTAGGTCGAATGAATGACGATATAGCTACAGTAGTTTGGTTTGAGTCATAATCTTAGCAGTTCAGCTTTACCAAGTAGCCATTGCTAAGCATCAAGTGCTCCATCCGTATTTATATGGGTACCCTTCCTTTTTCGCGTACTTCGTCTGATTTGAATTGATTGCTTATTTTTCTTTGATCTGATAAGTGCCGTTCTCTTTGTTATAGGTGTTTATGTCACTCTAAGCTGAAAATGCATTACTTTACTGCGTCATGCATTGTATTCTGATAATGAGTGTTTAAACCTATCGCCGCTCGTGGCACGACTTGCTTTTGTGCACGCTACTGCCGCTTACAATTTTTTAAAAAAAAGAGAGAGGAATCGTCTCATTAGCAAAACAATGGCAAGAGACTGATATTTGCTGTCACTTACACTGCTGCTTTCTTTGATAATGATCAACAAGAACCAAACAATATACAGCGTATGATAGAAGATGTTTTGAACGAGAGTGTGGTGAAAATTTTTCTCTGTTTGAAAATCTTTGCAGACACCTCTTTAGTACATTACATTCTGCACTGAAATTAGAGTCATCTTAGGTTTAACAATCTAGTCAATTGCCATGCTTCATTTATGACTGTGTCACTATTAGGCATAAAAATAATACGAATGTGAACATGACACGATATGTATATTCTTCCGTGTTTGCTGTTGTCTCTCTCTAGTTTCGTAGTTTATTAGGCAGACTGGATTTAAATAAGTTAGCAGCAAACACAAAAAAAATACACGGCAAAATGTTTATATTCATATTATTCTTATGGTGATGAGAATACTGCATGTGATTCACAATTCATAAAAGTTCCTATAAGGAACCATCTCTTCTCACAGATAGGAAAAAAGTCAGAATATAGAATTGGCCATATTGTCAAACATCCCAAACAGTCTTTTGGTTGTGGCGGCACCTACCAACATTTTTCAGAACTTCAGCTTACTTTGCACTCAATTCTAAGCCGCAGGCATTTTTTTGGATTACAAAAACCGGAAAAAAAGTGCGGCTTAGGTTCGAGTCAATACGGTATGGATGCGATCCAGGCCTGGGCTGTATCAGAGGAGTGATAGAGGACACGGATGAATTACCACTCTCAATGCAGCATTATATAGCTCCGGGTGTAGTAAAAGGTAATTGGTTTTGCTCCAACACAAAAGACAGGTTGGTAATTCTCAGACTCTGATGCTTGAGCATAGTGCACAGCAAAATGTTTGGTGATGGCATCTAGGTTGGTACAGTATTCAGAACCATTCAAGGTAATTCCAAGTGTACCTGCATGTATCTTATATCCAGAGAAGTCTGATCTTAGCCCAAACCTGCAGAGGAGAGATACATGGTCCAATAGTAGAAACATAGCGTTCCCAGCATTCTAACTTTCGTCTTTTCATTAGGTGGTGGACCCAGGTATGGAGACACTTAGAGGCAATGCACTGTTCCATTGATGGGTGCTACTTATGGTTTCCGAGTACCTGCCTACAGTGTAATGGCCTCTGTGATTTCTGAGGACCACCAAAGTACTGTCTTCAGTTGGGGCAGGACTGACGAACAGTGGATGGCTAAATCAGCTGTTGAAAGAATGACTGTAGTTGTATGCTGGACTCCCTCACCAACATCTCCATGCAGCAGGGAGCCAATGTCAACAGCAGAGGTGAAAACATCCCAGCCAGCACTGTTGAGAGCCCGTCTGGGCATGCATACAGGAGAGTGACACTGAGCAAGGGACAGGAAGATTTCAAAGTGGTCACTAGGTCACTGTGCAGCCTCCAGTGGATGGATGGGTGAATACAAGGGATGCAAATGGGAAGGTCTGTGGCTGAGAAGGTTTGTGTGCCACAGTGAAGTGTGTTAGGCTACCATTATTCAAGAAGTAATGGTCAAGTTGTACCAGTAAGTTTTAGAAGTCTTTACCACGGCTAGTTACCAATGTTCCACCCCACAAAATGTTGGCATTGAAATCACCCAAGACCCGCATAGGTGGGGGAGCCAAGATACCAATGCAAACAGTATGTTCTGAAGCACTTCACCATTGGGAGGGAGATAAACATTGCAGATGGCAATATTCTGAAATGACTGTAACCAGAAAGCAACAGCCTCCAAAGAGGTGTTTTAAGAGACAGAAGTTTGTTACACAGAGTGCCTAGGACATAGTTGCAGTCCTGGCCTCAAACCCTGTCATAGGCAGCATTATTTTAATATCCCTGGTATTTGAGAAGGGCTGGGGTCCGTATTACTGAAAACAAGTGCTTTTTTGCCAAGATAGAATCACTATCAGTCGTTGTACAGACCAAATGTTGCAGTGAGAATTCCTCTGCTTGCTCTTAGCCCTGTGCTCCTCCCACAGCGTAGCCAGGGAAGGGAAGATTTTAGGGTTGCACCTCTCTGCATTGAAAGGGGACTGTTCTTTCACAGAGACTGTTGGGGCCCTAAGACACCATTGGGGGAGAACTTCACCCACTTCATTTGTGGCTGATCTGTCATGATGCCACCAACTCTGAATGGGGCCTATCCCCATTTGTGCCACCCAGACTCAGCAATGGTTGCCATGTCAGTAATCCTTTGCTTGGAGTCCGACGCCCCAGTCATGCATAGCACACACTCCTTGGCAAGCATGGGGAGTTTCCAGCTCAGGCACCAACAGTGTGATCCCTGCATTCACTGTGCAGGTACTTTCTGACCCCCCACCTCCACAATGGGATGGCTACAGTGTTGGGTTTAAAGGTGTATGACTGCATGAAAGGGAAGAAGGTAGAGATGGAAGACATAAGGTACAGAACACTATGGATTGGGTGCCTGCACAATCCAAAGTTCTGGAAATTTTGAAAATTGGTGGCAGGTGAAACCCAGCAATGGAGCCACATATTTATTTATTTGATGATATGTTGTAGAATATGCCAGAAGTTATAATTCAAAGCTATATCATACACCAGGTCAAAGCAGGCTCGGCACCAAGAAAACCATCCAATGTAGTTGCAGAGGGAGAAACAGATAGTGGAAGTGAAAGCATGAAGCACAGAAATGAAGTAATGCTGCAAAGGTTGACGACAATTTGTATACAAGGACATGCTCGCTAAGGAGCTGTGAGCCCCTGGGATGATACTTGATATTAGTACTGATGGTTTGATGTCAAACTATCATGACAGGTTTCATCTGAATTCTGTTGAGTATGTATTTATTGTTTGTGGGATCCTGCCCGCTCTTCTACTATAGGGTTACTAGGTTGACAATACTTAACTTTCCCTTTTCACAATGAAATACCACAATCAATTGGTGACATGCAAATAATCAGTGTCCTTAAATACATACTAAATCACAGCTGTATCTTTAGATCACAGCTCATCTTCTTGTGCAGCTCTTCTAGTGAGGCCAAAGCTAGCTGGAGCAGCACTTATATTCTCTTTGTATAGGTGCCACTCCTGTCTCACAACCTTCTCTGTTGTTACGTTCCAGACCAACGTGCCGGCACTTTATGTTACACCCCCACCCCACGAAAGCGAAGAACCATCGTCATGTAAGAGGGTGCAACAATGGTGGGGGAGGATGCAGTACTGGACCAGAAGCTGTGACTGCAGGGGATGTCAAGCTTCCAGTCGTACCCTGCCATCCGGCCTTCACTCAGGCAGAAATGTCCACCAGAGGAGTACTCGTCCAACTCTGGAGGACAATAACTGGAGAGGGAGGACATTGACTTCTGCAGTGTGGATGGGCCCAGCTCTACTGCTGCTGTTGCTGCTGTTGTTGTTGTTGTTGTTGTCTTCAGTCCTGAGACTGGTTTGATGCACCTCTCCATGCTATTCTATCCTGTGCAAGCTTCTTCATCTCCCAGTACCTACTGCAGCGCACATCCTTTTGAATCTGCTCAGTGTATGCATCTCTTGGTTTCCCTCTACAATTTTTACCGTCCACACTGCTCTCCAGTACGAAATTGATGATCCCTTGATGCCTCAGAACATGTCCTACCAACCGATCCCACCATCAAGTCAAGTTGTGCCACAAACTCCTCTTCTCTCCAATTCTATTCAATACCTCCTCATTAGTAATGGGGTCTACCCATCTAATCTTCAGCTCTATAGTAAACACAAAAAGTGGCAGAGGAGGTGAAGGTTTCGCCTCCATGGGGGTTTTCCTGCAGTGTCCTGATGACACCCTCTGGTGGCCATTGTGTGAATCTGGGAGAAGAGACACAGAAATATCATCATGCACATGATAGTGGCAAAGTTGATTCTGATGTTGGCACTGCAAACCGTTTGGACCTGAAAGGAAACACATGCAAGTACCAAGTCGATGGATGACCTCGCCTCACTCCCACAGTCTGCAGCCACTAAAAACTGTGGAACAGAATATCATGTGGTGTGAACTGATTCTTGCAATTTTTGGGCAGTTCATACAGGAGCTGGTTTTGTCAGATGAAACAAGGACTGCAAAGGCTTGTGATAAATTACCAAGAAGAATTTTCTGCATGCCAATAATGGTGGAATTTGGTTGACACCATACCCAATACTCAAAGCCTCTTTCTTGGTTTGTGAATAGTTACACTGAGCTTTGGACAACACCTTTGATGTGAAAGCATTGCACCTGTTCCATAAGAGGAAGCATCAACTTGCAATACAACTGGTTTGTCAGGATCAAAGTGAGCTAAGCATCGATCACTGAGCAATGTATCTAAGTTTTTCAAAAGTTACATGGTACTCATCTGTGCAAACAAAGGGGACATTCTTGCAATGCAATAGTGTGGCGATATGTGCAGCAGTCTGTATGATCTGAATAAAATAGTTCATTTTCCCTAAGACTGATTGCAATTCTGTGACATTGGGAGGAACTGGCAAATCTTGTAGGGCTAACAAATGCGGCTCAAGAGGATATACATCTTGACTGTTTATGACATGACCAAGATGTTGTGACTCAACATACCACGCAAATTTGCAATGTGTTCTTCAGGTGTGCTACAATAATGCTGTCCAAATTAGTTTGAACAGTTTGGCACTTGTGCAGTCAGCTGTTCTAAATACCATTGGAAATGGTGGGTGCAGAAGCACTGCCAAAAGGCAAATGCATATATTTAAATAGACCCAAATGAGTATTCACTACACACACCTATTGAGATTCTTCATCAAGCAGTATTTGAAGATACGTATCATGAAGATCAGTTTCTGAAAAGTAGCGACCAGTGCCAAATCTGTCCATGAGATCCTCTGCTTGTGGCAATGGATAAATATCAGTCACAGTTTGTTGGTTGATGGTAGACTTAAAGTCAACAATGAGGCGAATGTGACCTGAAGGTTTGGGGATCAAAACCAGTGGACTTGCCCACAGACTAGCATGTATGGGCACCATACCTCAGCAATTTTTAATTCTTCAAGTTCAGCAGCCATATAGTCGTGTAATGCAATGGGAACAGATCTGTCCTGGAAAAATTTCAGCTGAGCGTTGTCTTTTATAGTAATATGTCCAACAAAATTGTTAGCCTTGCCTAACCCTTCAGAATAGAGTTCAGGGAATTCTTTCAACAAGCTAGCTACACTGTCTTTTGCATTGAATACAGCCAGTGACTTCAAATTCTCCTGAATTTTAAAGCCAAACAAATAAAACAAATCAAGGACAAATATGTTCTCACATTCACTCAATTGTAGAACAGTGAAAGTCACAGTTCCCATATGTGAGCGATAAATGGCAGGCAAAGTACATTTTCCAAGAATGGGAAGGCCTTGTCCATTATAAGCTGTTAGGTGCATACTAGTTTCAGATAGGCATGGAGAGCCTAACAGTTCATGTTACAATTCAGCAATGTAACACAAGCAACCATGTCCAACTGAAATTTCACACGTTTATCAATAAGATGTAAATGAACAAAAAGTTTGTTGGTCTGGTGTAGCACTGAAGTAAGTGTTTGCTTGATAGTTTTGCTGATGCCTGCAGCAGGGTTTGAATGCACTGCATCGATTACTTGTGACACTAGATTCTTGTGAATGGGCCAAATTCTTATATTTGTTCCATTGCAAACATAGAGATTGCCCATGTCCTTTCTTGCCACAAGCATAACACTGAGCTTTTCGGGAGGGGCAGTCTTGGCATTTGTGCTGTGAATAACACTGAGGGCAAGACTTAGTTATGTTTGCCTGTTTAGCCACCTTTAGCAAGCTGCTTATGCAGTGTGGAGCATTGTTTGCTCAGTGTGATGAGCACCTTAAGGAATATGGAGAACAGCTAGGCACACATTGCTCGTTACTTTCATGTGAAATATGCCAACCAATAAGCAGAAGAAAATGACAGCACAGATAATGAGAAGAAAGTTATCACAACAGCCCCTAATCTGACTACTACTGAAACTATATGTCAAACGTTTATTATGTTTAGTGTAACATTTTGGAGCTCTACCTGCACGTACTTTCATTTTATTATGTATTTTATGTGACAGTCTACCTCCTCTCTCTGAGCTTGCCTCCCCAATTTGAAGTACATGTTATTTTTATGCTATTGTATCACGTATAGAAATGCTCAATTCAATTAGAGGGTGCTCAAACTGAGCTACTGAGAGGTAGCAAATATAGGTAATTAACATTATTGTAACTTTGCTCATTTGAAAACAGCACTTGGGGAAAACATTCCACATCTGAGGACATGCCTCCTCATCTAAATATTGTAAATAATTATTTGCAGCGTGCACATATGCTTTTTGTGCCAAACCCAAACACACCATATGTGGAATAGGTACAGTAGCAATTACTGTAAAAGGGAGATAGGAAAAGATTAGCCGATGAGAACTGGTAGTGATTACCTGCACTAAAATATTTTCAGATCCACTGTCTCAGTGATGTCACTGCCCTATTGTGTATGCTAAAATAAGGCACACCGACTTGAAAAAAACTCAGTTAATGGGCATGCTACTGCACCCTTAGGCGAACGGAAATTCCGAATCAAATTATCAATTGATGAATGCGAGACTGGACATCTATTGATGTCTATGGTAGACAGAGTATGCTTGGATCAATACTGATGATATTGTTATTTATACTACTGATGGGGCATGATGCATGTGCATCCATTCTGTTGGAATTGCCAGTGGACTCCCATGGCCACATGCTGCTGCAGATAATTTTGTGACCCTCCTACTTTCATAACTTACTCTATTACTGTGTTGTCAGCCCTATTCTGCATTTCTTTCTTCTGCGAGAAGCTAGCCAAATTCCTCAGGACTAAGCTCTCTGGCAGTACCAGAACGATCACATTCTTTTCCAGCCACGTTATACTGAGGTATCACTCCTCTCTTGTTGCAGTGATCCATATCTCTTACTCAGGTCTTGCCATAAGACATCAACAGTAGTAGTAGTAGTAGTAGTAGTAGTAGTAGTCGTTATAGTATGGTATGGTGTTCTGCCTTATGGCAGGTCTTGTCATGGGTTAAGCCTCTTCCACTTTCGTCTGTTCAAAGCCAGTCTTTCCATTCCTGAATATTTGTCTCCTCAGATATTGATATCTTCCTTTTCCTCTTCCCCTTTTTCCAACCACCATTCCTACTATTCCTTCCATCAATAAACAGTCCCTTCTCAATCAATGTCCAATCCAGTTCTGTTTTCTCTTTCTAATAACTTTCAGCGTGTTTCTTTCTTTCCAGCTCTTCTTAATATTTCTTCATTCCTTACTTGGTCTTCCCATTTCACTTTTTCCATTCTGCTCCATATCCGCATCTCTAGTGCCTCCAATCTTCTTTCATCTTCCTTCCACAATGTCCAAGTCTCCGCACTATACAGTGCAACGCTCCAGATGTAACACTTGGCAAGTCTTTTCCTCAGATCTTTGTTTAGTGGTCCACAAAGTAATTTCTGTTTCCTCTTGAATCCTCCTTTTGCCACTGCAATTCTTATCCTAAGTCTGTTGAGCAATACATATAATCCATTATTACACTTTCCAAGTAATTGAAATTATTCACTTGCTCTATTTTCTCTCCCCCTATTTTCATATGGTATTTTCTCCCCTTTCCTCCAGTTACCATGGTTTTCGTTTTCTTCTTGTTAATCTTCATTCTATATTCTTCTAATTTTGTTTTCAGATCATCTACCATTTGTTCCACCTCTCTTGCACTCTCTGCCATCACAACCATGCCATCTGCAAATCTTATACAGTCCAGTCTCTGACCCTACACAAACTCCTCTACTTCCATCAAAACTTTCATTGATGATTTCCTCCAGATGGATTTGGAACAGCGTTGGTGATAAACAAAAACCTTGTCTTACACCTCTTCACAGTTCATTTTCTTCACTCATCACACCTCCTATTCTTACTCTTTCTCCCTGGTTTAAATATTAATTTTAATGATTAATGGAAAATCTCATATAAGATGTGAAACAAATACTAACAAAGAGATAGAGGGGCTGGCCAGTACTTACCTCAGCTCAGTACAGCCGATAGATACACATAAAACAGAACAGAACAGAACAGAACAGAACAGAAAGGTAAACCCTTTCCCTGTTGCTTCATAACCTGGGTTGTGAGTAACTGAATCCACTTTCCCTTCTTCCCTTTTTTCCCCCCTCTCCTCCCTGATGAAGGAACAAAGTTCCAAAAGCTAGGAATGTAAATTTTCAGTTCTGTTTTATGTGTATCTATCGGCTGTACTGAGCTGAGGTAAGTACTGGCCAGCCCCTCTATCTCTTTGTTAGTAAATATTAATGTTCTAATTAGCTGTCTATCCCTTCAGTCAATTCCATGTTTCCTTAGGATTCCCATCAGTTTGTCCCATCTGACACAGTCAAAAGCCTTCTTAAGATCAATGAACACAACATACACCTTCCTTTTCTTCTCAGTGTACCTCTCCCCTACCACTGTCAGTAGCCAAATGGCATCTTTAGTTCCCACTCCTCACCTGAAACCAAATTGTTCATCTACTATTACACAATTCAACTTTCCATACAGCCTTCTGTTGAGCATCCTCAGCAAGACTCTGGCTGCAGGCAATATCAGGCTCACAGTTCTATGCTCCTCTCACTTTTTGCTGTTCTTTTTCTTTTCTATAGGTATTAAGATACTTTTTGTAAAGTCCTTTGGCCATTTTCCTGTCATGTATATTTGATTACACAATTCAGTCAACTCCCTTTTCCCTTCTTCCTCCAATAACTAACAGTTCTGCAGGAATCTCATCAGTTCCCATTGACTTTTCATTTTTCATCCCCTTCATAAATGCTTCAATCTCACTAGTTAGTATTGCATTCCCTTTCTCATCATTTGCATTTTTATTCTCTTCTTCTATCCCAAGCTCTTGTTCATTTGGTTGGCTGTCTACAGCATATATCCATTTGATATAGTCTTCCCATCTTTTCATTATTTCTTGGTTTCACTCACGATTTTAATGTCTCTTGCCTCTAATTCCTTTAGTCCATTGTTGTTTCTCTTTTCCCTTAATGTCAAATCCATCACTTCTTTGTACGTCAGATCATATTTTCCTTTGTTATCTTGTCACATTTTTCTGTCAGCCATTTCTGCTTTGCTTTTTGTGTCTCCCATCTTTCCACTATTTAACCTCCTGTAATTGCACTTCCCTTCCTCTGTGTTACAGTTTTCCATATCCTGCAGTCACCCATGTTGGGTATCATAGCTGATGTTACCCATGTTTACTTTACTTTATTCCTCACCTTGACTCCAAACTGCCTTTTTGATTCCATTTTTAAAATGATCCTGCCTTCCTTCTGTGCATTCTGTTTCCTGTCCTTGCAACATAATTTCACAATATCCACACACTAATATTTCATGATTGCCTTTGTCTTTCAGTTTCTCAAAGTTAATGTGCTCTCTCTCCTGTCCTTTCTAGATTCTTTTCAATTTAACTAGTACCTCAGCTACTACTAATATATGATCTGAATGAATATATGCCCCTGGATAACTTTTGACACTCTTTAGGCAATTTTGGTATCTTTGGTGTATCATTATTTAATCAATCTGATATCTTTTGTTGTCAAATCGAGATATCCTAGTATACCATCATCTTTTCTCATTATCAAATAGAGTATTTCCAACTACCATGAAATTTTCATTGCAATATTCCAACAACCTTTGCCCTCTCTCATTTCTTTCTCCCAGTCCAAATTTTCCCAGAGCTTTTCCTTCTGCACCTTCACCAACTACTGCATTCCAATCACCCATTACAACAATACATGCATTTCTTCTTCTTCTTCTTCTTCTTCTTCTTCTCTCTCTCTCTCTCTCTCTCTCACACACACACACACTCTCTCTCTCTCTCTCTGCTAAGTTTTCTATCTTCTCATAACTTTCTTCTACTACTTCATCTGAATGATTACTTGTTGGCATATAGACCTGGATGATAACTAAGTCTTTCTTCATTTTTAATGGACAGTGATAGTAAAACCTTTTATTGTATTCTACTTCCATCATTTTAAATTAGCCTCAGGCAGTAGGGGTGAGCTGTTATGTAAACTACTACAGCGTACTTGTAGCTGGTTCCCATGCTATTACGTTGATCTAGGGCTGCCGCCATGATATTGCTGAGCGAGAGATGCAAACATTCTGCCTGAAACCTACCAATAGGAGGAACAGGTGCCAACACTTGGGGTATGCGAGATGGTTGGCATGGTAGAGCCACAATAGTGGGTCACTCCCTTGTGTGCCAGGTTCTTTATTCTCTGGACATGTCTGCCAGTCCTTCCTATTGAGGGTCAAATGCTCTTTCAGTACCATGTGCGGTTCACTCCACTGCCATAGCCAGTTT
This sequence comes from Schistocerca piceifrons, assembly GCF_021461385.2. Lineage (NCBI taxonomy): Eukaryota > Metazoa > Arthropoda > Insecta > Orthoptera > Acrididae > Schistocerca > Schistocerca piceifrons. The sequence goes on along the minus strand of NC_060141.1, from coordinate 802,529,512 downwards.
TCATGAACATTGTATCCCTTCATGGTAGTTTTTGGGAATAAAGCCCACAATTTCCACAAATCCTTGCATTTCTCAATTTTTGTGTAGGAAGAACATGCACAATGTCCACCTGATACCATCCTGACATGAACAGAGACCCTCGCCCAAGTGGATGGCCACTTTGCTTGGTTTTGGGTGTATTACTGTATCAAAGAGAAGGATGCATAGATGGAAGGCACAAAGCTACATAGCACTCTATGCAAGGTCAGCACCAAGAAAACCATTCATTGGAGTGGCAGAGGGGGAAAGAGAGAAATAGATAGTGGAAGTAAAATCATGCAGAACAGAAATGAAGTAATGCTGGAAAGGCTGGGGCTGCATGATATCCAAGGACATGCTCACAAAAGAGTTGTGAGCTCCTGGGATGATATTTAATATTAGGATAGATGGATTTATATTGTGTTATTATGATAGTTTTGGTGACAGCTGCAATTGGTAAAAATATCGACGATCAACACAGTGAGAGTTAATAGTTTCCAACTATTATATTCTGTTAATAGTTTCCAACTAGCATTTCCTTCAAAGGATGAAGCATATGTTACTTCATCAAAATTTCATATCTCCAGCCTATGATAAATACAGCCTTTTTAACTGTTGGTGGGACATTCATATTGTCTATCTAAATTAGTAAGTGGAAGTGAGGATTAATATTTCTTTTAGACGAGGTAAACTTACTATGAACTTTCTTGAATGATATGAAGAAAAAATGGTAACATTTATTTTGTCCAATGCTTAAGTGATCTCCACAGGACCCCAGCATTTATATGAGTAAACATGACAATTATTTTTAGGATGCTTCTTTCTCCTACACTGAGTTAGAACACACTAAGGGAAAGTTTTCCCTTCAACATTGTAACATTTCTCACTTTCCTTTGTCCCTAAAAACACAGCAGTTAAACTGGCTACAATGACAAACTAGTGGAGTAATGTTAATCCTGTTACCAAATTTTATGTATTAGGATTCTCATGTATACAAGTACCAAGCTCTAATTTTCAGCAGAAAATAATTATAACATACACATATATCCAATAATGGAAACTCAAGGTAGGAGATGCAAAAGGATACATTTTTACTCATTGTAAAGATGACTCGCTGCATTGCAGAGAAGCACAAGGTAAAATTTGTTATGATTATACTTTCGGCCAAAACATTCTTCAGAAAAAAAACACGCACTTTCATTCATAACTACAAGCATATCTCTTGCACACGACTGCCATCTCTGGCACGTCGAACTGGAATGCAACTGTCACATTGAACAGAGGCAGCAATATGCAGGTGGCACAGGAAGAAAAACAATAATAAGGTATGCACTGAGGGAGAGACGAACTCTGCCTGACAGAGCATGTAGGGACTAGAGGGAGGCACGAAGACTGCCAGGTGCAGCTTTCTAGGGCTGGGTGGGGGGATGGGGCACAGAAAAAGACAGGAGGAGGGAAGGGGAAAGGTGAGTGGTGTGTTGGCTGGTACAGCCCACATTGAAAGTACAAACACAGAGGAGATGGTAAGTTCAATGCTCTTCTCACAGGTTTCAACCGACACTAACCACACCCTCTTCAACCACATTCTCCACATTTACATACCCCCACCTTCACCGTGTGCCGACAGAACTGTCTGACTTTTCCCTTCCTTGCTTCTCTCCTTTCATGCTCCTTGCCCCCTACACACCTCCCCGTCCCAAAGCTGGGCAATCCTGCAAATGGCAGTCTTCATCCTCCATCTGATCCCTGCACACTCCATCAGACAGCACTCATTTCTTCCACAATATGTATTATGCTACCACTTTCCCTTCTCTGCCCTCACCAAACTGCTGCTTTCATTTAACACAACAGATGCAGCCTGGAACAAACTGCCAGAGGTCGCAGTTATGTGTGTGTGATGTCTACCTTTAGCTATTTCTGAAGCCTGTTCATTAACTAATTTTCCTATAATTTTTGCTCACTGCAAAAGTGCCAGTATTCTGTACAGCAACTATTTTCTATTGGTAAATGCTAACGTCCTCTGCTCATTGGGTTCATCACCAACATTAATCAATGATAGGAAGACCTACCTATTGGCCACTAACTGCTCCTACAGTTCAGATAAAATGGCTGTTCTTTGAATTTTGTCACCTGTCGTGAACATTTATGGAATTTATCTTCAGCACAGCTTTGAATGTAGAAGGGTATTGATCACTGCACACACACACTTCCAATGCCCACCAATAGCTGTAGAATCAATTGTCAAGTAGTGATGCAACAACCTGCATTAGTAATGGCATCAATACTATCCGCAGCGTCAGAATCGTGGCTGTGACAGGACATCCTCAATGTGCCTGGTTACACAGCCCAGTTTCTCCACTTTTTGATGTTTTGTGAGAACATAACAAGCATCCAAGTATACTACAACCTGTATCATTATTATGCAGTGCAAATAAAAATTTAAGGATGTTACTACTATTTATTTCTCCATGACCAAAGGATAAAATATCTAATGTTTGAAAGAAGATAGTGATGTGAGATGCCAAGTTCTGTTGAGCAACATATATTATTACTCAGATTGTAACAATATTGACTGTATCAAAGGGGAAATGCAGTAATCAAAAGAATTAAACTACAAGGAGACAGAAAGGCTGTCAGCTGTCACTATTTACCTATAGGAGGTGATTGAAAGTGAAGATATTATTCCTCTATTTAGGAGCTATTAGTAACATCCATAAAAAGACAGAAAGGTAAGTTGAAGTTTAGAAAGGGAGGAATACCCTCAGAGCCCACGATGAGAGTGACGCACCTCTTGTGCGGATATAGGAGGTCACACATGAATGGGGAGGTCACACAGAGAGGTGGTCGAAGACTGCAATGGAAAAAGTGTTTTGTGCAATCTCTAGTTGCGATTTTTTATAAATATATTATTTTCGTAGCCCAATAAGGTGTGACCCCAAGTAAGGTGCCACAAATGTGGTGAAACATTTTTGGCACAATCTGATGAGTTTTCCTTTAGTTCCTATAAACAGACAAAATCCAATTAATGCAGATTTTTTCTGTAAATAATGCTACTGTTCAAGGTTCATAAATAAATAAAAAAAGAAAGATGAATGATGCCACAAAGAAAAAATGTTAAATATATTTTTGCATATGTGGTAATTTGACATGATTGGGCCTAGTGTCTATGAAATGTACCAAGTAGAAAATTATGTCCACAAAAATGAATATTTTAATGTGATGAACACATGACAGCTTACATGGTAATCTACAGACCTCCATACTTCCATGGGCTGTTTCTCCACAATGCAGGAAGTATTGAACTGTGCCAGCTGCTGCTGTACTCCACCAATCCAGTTAAGGAAGTTAGTATCTCAAATCATCACTTCAATCTGGCACTGTTAACCTGAAGTTAACTACTCATATTCCTGTGTGAACCTGTCAGTCTCCACGACTGCATGCACCACTTTGCAAATTTGCTTGTGCTACACCATTCCCTGCATTAGCTTGCAAAGGCAAGAAGGGATGATGTCAAAGACAAACTTGTTGTTGGGCTTTTCCATGAAGACATCTGCAAAAACCGAAGTGGTCACAATTTTTAACTCTGTGTTACAATTGATGAACAGAGGCAAAAGTGCTACAGCACAAGCTGATAGCCCACCATCAGTACACATTATTTTACACTTTTAGCACCCTCAATTTGCTGAAACAATCAACATACATTGATACAGAAAAGTGAGGGAAACAGTAAAATTATTATTGTAAGAAATGAACTGCTCAAAATTATTTTGCACCACACATGCACCTGTGAATTAAAGTAAATATCAACATGTACAGTAACCTGTGTATGGTGATCAAACTGAATCCTCTGTCTTAGTGCAGTTCCAGAGAAAGACTATACCAATCACCTAGGAGTACTATCAACTGGATCATTACTATGCATATCCCACAAACAATTATAGATATTATTTCTCCTTTCTCAATGACCTAGGATACAGTAACGGAAAGTTGTTTGTAGTGAGAGTTTTCTGTATGTCTCCTTTTTAGTTTTCTACACTTCTGCCATCTGTCCGAGTTTCTCAAAACTTAAAATAAGTGCAGAAGAAACTTAAAATTACAAGAAACAATTGTAAATGGTGGCAGCAGGGGTGGGGGATATGGGCACCATTTTGGGCAGAGGAATTTTTTAATCTTTTAATAACCCTCATACAATTGTGGTAGAAGTACATGCCTCACTACTATTGCTGTAACACTTCATTTTATCAGTTAGAGATATATTGGAACAGTGCAGCCTCACCTGGCTGCTAACTGTTCCAGTATCTCCTGGTGGGTGAACTACTCCAGAAGGGAAAACTCTCACTTGTGGCCACATTTCTCCAGCAGCTTTTTACATAAATAAAACAGAGTGAAGTGAGAAATAGATGCCTCGAGAAGGTTGCCTGATATCTAGTGTAAACAAAGAGTCCCCCTCTTCTCGAGGCATCTATTTCTCACTTCACTCTGTTTTATTTATGTAAAAAGCAAGAGTGCATGAAAATAATAAGAACTTTAAGGAAAATATACAAGATATCCTTTCCAGACACACCAGCATGTTCTTTTAACCTAGTGTAGTAGCTCTGAGAGAACTGGCACCCATAGTATTGAGAATATGAAGCTAAATATAACAATATTATATGTAGCAATCCACATGTCATTCTTTGACAAGCAGAGCTGCAGTTCTTTCACCACTTAATTCATATTGTTGAGATTGTCTGTGTAAGAACCATATCATCCACACCTGTAATCTCCCCTCTGTGAAAATTTATGGCAGGTAATCATTTCTGACCCCATACTCAAAAATAAATTTGGAAGAGGTCTTTTTCTGACTAACACCTAGAAATGGGAAACACTCTGAAAGTCTGAAATTAAAACCTTACCAATTGTGTCAAGATTTAATGTTGTACACAGAAATAACAACACAATAGTTGTTCATATAAAGACCCTTGTACAGAGTGTCCAGCATACAAATTTGCAGCTTGTACAGCTTTCACAGTATGAGAACATTCCTAATAAAGCCCTCTGTACAGAGTGTCCCCACACAAATGTACAACCTGGATATTATTGAGGCACAAGAAATCTTGCCACAAAGCTGTGAAACTGGAGACATACATGAACTTGTTGGGATGAGAGAAACACAGAGGAGATGGTTCTTCAAGATACTGGAAAGAAAGGACTACAGAATGTTGTAAACCTACACAAAGTAAAGCTCACTGCACACTTAATTAGACATGACACTGGTTTACAAAACATTTGCGAAGATCAGATCATAGACAGGGAAATGTGGAGATAACTAAAAAATCCTAACTAAAAATATGATCTGTGAGAGGAGTGCTGAAGAGAGCGATCTCTTGCTGCAGAGGCAACACTTAGCCACTGGAAAGTAGCAGAAGAAGTGGAAGAGGAAGCAAGTGGTGGTGGTGGTGGTGGTGGTGGTGGTGGTGGTGGTGAAGAAGAAGAAGAAGAAGAAGAAGAAGAAGAACATCTTACCAATACATATAAACATCTGAAGGAAGCTAGTGATGTCAGGTAGTCTTCTCTGTTGAGTAAAATGTAATATTGCTGAAATTATAACAATCTAAAGGAAGATTCATTCAGCAGAACAACAGAATTACAAGGAGACAGAATGGTTGTGACGAATTACTTACAGGTGACATTCAGGTACTGTCTGGGCATTAAAAGTGAAAGAACTATTCCTAGTTTTAGGATCTATTAGTAACATTCAAAAGGAAGAGAGTGTGTAGGACGGGGAAGTTTAGAAAGGAAGGAATGACACTCAGAGCCCAGGAGGAAAGTGCCTCATTTGTCGTGAGGGTATACGGTGACATATGTTTGGGGAGGTGGCACAGATGTGCTCGAAGACTACAATAGAAAAAGGTTTTTGTCCTATTTGTAGTTAATTTTTTTTAAGTATTGGAGTATACTGCCTCAATAAGGTATGAGCCCAAGTGTGGTGACACAAATGAGTTGAAACATGTTTGGCACAGATTGGTAAGTACTCCTTTTGTTACCATAAACAGACAAAATCCAATTCATGCAGTATTCTCTGTGAATTTTGCTACTATCTGAAATTAAAATAAATAAAGAAAAATTAAAAAAAATGAGAGAGGGATGGTGAACAATACAAAAATATAAATGTATCTTCACACGTGGTAATTTGACATTAGTGAGAATAGTGTGCGACATATACCAAGTAGAAAAATGTGTCACCTCACTCAAAATTTTAATAAGATGCAAACATGACAGCAGACTCAGTAATCTACAGAACACTACACTTACATGCTCTACTTCTCCACAATGCAGGAAGTATTGAACTGTGCCAGTTGCAGCTGTAACCCCGGAAACCAGTTAGCGAAGCTACTGTCACTGATCACTACTTCAATGTGGTACAGTAAAGGTGAATTCAGCTACTCACATTCCTATGTGAAACTGTCATTCTGTGTGACTGTACACACCACTTTGCAAATTAGCTTCTGCTGCACCTATTCCTGCATTATCTTCCAAAAACAGTGATGATAAATGATGATGTACAAGATGTAAACTTCTTGTTGGGCTGATCCACGAGACATCTGGAAAATAAGAGTGGTCACAGCATCTAAGTTAGCATTATAATTAATGAACAGTGGCAAAATTGCTAGAGCACAAGCTGACAACCCACCACCAGTACACATTGTTTAGCACTGCTAGCATCCACAATTTGCTGAAACAATCAACATGCTTTTATACGAAAAAGTGAAGGAAGTAGTAAAAATATTTATATTAGAAATAAAGTGCTCAAAATGGTTTTGCACCACACTTGCACCTGCAAATTAAAGTAGATCAACATGTAGAGTAACCTGTGTAATGGAGATCAACATGAATCCATTCCCTTAGTGCAGTTCCAGAATGATGGCTCTGGCTCTGAGCACTATGGGACTCAACTGCTGTGGTCATCAGTCCCTAGAACTTAGAACTACTTACACCTAACTAACCTAAGGACATCACACACATCCATGCCCGAGGCAGGATTCGAACCTGCGACCGTAGCAGTCGCATGGTTCCGGACTGCGCGCCTAGAACCGCGAGACCACCGCGGCTGTTCCAGAGTGAACTGTCTCCTATTGTGACCAGGATAACACAGCTCGTGTACACCATTCAATGTGTCAACACACCTTAGGAAATCGCTTCAAGCTCAGATAAGTTACACATGGTCCTATATGGGAAGATAAGTTATTAAAATGTGTAACAAGAAAACATATTTGTGTTCACAATAGCTATGGCATTGGAACATTCAACCACCTTATGGCATAAAAACAGTGACAAAACGTCACTAGTACTTTCCCCATAATTGACAACCCAACTGGTAACCACAGCTTACAGATTGAGGCTCTCAAATACTTTGACAAGAATTTGAGCAGCATCTGTGACATCTGCAATGACCTAGACAGTATGCAGCACACTGTCTCGGGAACAATACTGCATCTAAAAATCTACAGATTAAGCAAAATAAAACTGCCTTGGGGAACTTACAGCGCACGCATGCACGCGTGTGTGTGTGTGTGTGTGTGTGTGTGTGTGTGTGTGTGTGTGTGTGGAGGGGGGGGGGGGGGCGGCACACACCTGCATGCATCTATCTTACGTGTACTCAATGGTGAGGTCATCAGAAATCTTACACTCATGTAATTAAATCTATGTGCAAATAAACTCTAAAATTGTTGCACACTTGTGAACTTGAAATTAACACACAGTCACTCTATATCACACACTCTAAAACACATTAGAAAGAAGGAAAGTAGCTATACACAAAACTAAAACATAGGGGAAAAGAAAATATGTAGTTGCTGTACAAAACGCAGATGGGAAGGTGAAGGAAGTAGTAAAAATATTTATATTAGAAATAAAGTGCTCAAAAACACTTTATCCAAATCAGAGAATAAAATGTAAAGAATTTGCAAGCACTCTGGACAGTTCTGTGGCTCCCCAGCAATAAAAGCCTTTTTCAAAGAGAACTGGTTTAAACTTACAAAAAACTTTGGTGAGGCAGCCACCTGTTTACACATTAAAGCCACCTTCCTAAATTCTCGGGAAAAATGTTGGACAATTCACAAAACTTTAAATCTTGAGCCACATTCATTTGGAAATTTATATAAAGAGAAGGCAGATCCCTCTTCAAATTGGCTGTAGCCTGCTGGTAGGAAAACTCAGTCCAATAAAGTGTGGTTCACAGTGATCGGCACACCACAAGTGGCCTACATCAAGGGTCCTCTCACTGCTAGATATACCCATTAGTTCAACACAATAATCATGTGCCCTGGTACCCAGCAGAATGAACCCTCCTTCCCAGTAGTTTGAGTTGAGGCTGGAATCCTGCATATTCTGAATTACCTTATAGGGTGTGTACAAACACTGGAGACAGTGAAAGGCACTCAGAGAATTGGAACAGGCAAAAGAAAAATCATCTATGAAAGAACTTCTCACCTCCTCCAAAGACCACAAGATTGGCATATAATTTCACATCAAAGACAGTAAAGTCATGAGGCAGTTGGATCTATGTAAATAACAGAGTTAACAACAGAGTGCCCCTGCTTGGATCCACCTCCAAAGACAGCTACATACTAGTGGTCCTCATATAAAATGGCAGAAAATACCTCATTAAAAGCAAAGCAGAAGTGTAAATTATCCTGCTATGCACTAAATCTAAAATGTTGTTGGATGTCAGCAGTATCCAGAGTGGTAGATGCTTAGAACCCTGGATTCGAGGTTCAACATGCTCCACACAAAGTCTCTACAGTACATGTTCCACACAGATCCCCAACAGCATTGTAGGTCATGGACAGTTGCAGGAAAGCATTCCAGGGTGACTAGAAATAGTATGATATGCCAATGAAGTTGGAGGTGTGAGGAACTATGTGCTTGTTGCACCATGAGGGGCTGCCACTGGATCAGCACAGAGATCTGGTATCGGACTGGTCCTATAACATCAATAGCTAGACAAATCCCCTCATTGTGGACTTTGTCAATGATTTTCAAAGGAAGAGGCCTACTCTGTGTACCCATAGTACAGCCATAAATGCAAGATACCCAATATATCTGGAAGAGTTGTGCCTCATCCACTCTCCAAGAAATTTGGCCCCACACACACACACACACACACACACACACACACACACACACACAGAAATATTAATTGAATGAATCATACAAATATTTCAAGTGCTGAATAATTTTTTCAATAAATATTGCTCCAATTGAAACCAGTTCTCTTTGAAAAAGGCTTTTATTACTGGGTAGCCACAGAACTGTCCGAGTGCTTGCAAATTCTGTACATTTTATTCTCTGGTTTGGAACAATTTTTTTTTATTAGCTGTTACAACATTTATCTATTTTTCTTGAAGTACTCAATTAAGATCTTTGCAGAAATGTTGCTCAAATTATCAATGTGAAATGTCACAATTGTAAACAGCCGAGTGGTACAGGCCACTGTTGTTGCAGGAGCACTAGCTAGCAGATGATGGTGCAGTTTGAGTGCGCAGCTACAGTCACATCTTGTGCCATTGTTACCTCATTGGTGAGTTTTCGACCTGCAAATCTGCCATCTGTCCTATTATAAATACAACTTTTTTCACAGTTATTGGCACATTCATGCTGGTTGTCTAAATTAGTAAGGAGAAGTCAGGGTTAACATTTCTTTTAGATGTGTTAATCTTGCTAAGATACTTTCTTCAATGATATAAAGAAAAAATGGAATCATTCATTTTGTGGAACTTAAGCAAGTGATCTTCAAAGAACACTAGGGTTTTTATCAATATATATTATTGTTTAAAAGCTTCTTTCTCCTACACTGAATTAAAACAGATGGAGGGAAAGCTTTCCTTTAGACATTGTAACATTTCTCACCTTTCTTTATCCTTAAATACACAGCAGTTAAATTGGCTATAGTGGCACACTAATGGAGTAATTTTAATCTTATACCTATGCATCACGTATTAAGATTTTTATGTATACAAGTACCAAGCTGCAATTTTCAGCAGAAAATAATCATCACATCTACATCTACCAAATAATGGAAACTTGAGTTTGATGAAGCGAAAGGATACATTTTCACTGATCATAAAGATGCCTCATTGAATCACAGATAAGCAGAACAAAAATATTGTTGTACTTCTACTTTTGACCAAGACATTTTCCATGAACAAAAACACACTTTTATTCACACCAGCAAGCACACCACATGCACATGACTGCAATCTCTGACAGCTTGAATTGCAATGCAACTATCCTGTTGATCAGAGGCAGCAAATTGGAGGGGGTTGGTAAAGGAAAGGATAGCAAGGTATCTGTGGAGAGAGAGATGATCTCTGTCTGATAAAGCCTGCAGGGGGTAGAGGGAGTCACAAAGACTGCCAGGTGCAGCATCAGAAGACTATAGGGCAGAGTGGCTGGGTGGGGATACGAAAAAAGTGAGAAGCTAGGGATGATGAAAGGTGAGTCTTGGTAGAGTATGACACACAAATAAGGTAAGACAGAACGAACAAGGAGGACCCATTAGGACAAAGGATGTGGAAATCCCAGTGTGGGAGGGGGGCGGGGGGGATGGGGTAGTGCCAGGACAGTAAATAGCCTACTGTCCTCACAGGCACCACCAAACAGTTTCCACACCCTCTTCTACTACTACATCCTCCCTATTTACATCCCCTCATCTCCACTGTTTGAAAACACTACTGTCTGCCTTCTCCCTCCCTTTCTTCTCTCCTTTCCCACTTCTCCCCCCCCCCCCCTCCCTCCCCACCACCACTTTCCACAGCCTCCTTATGCTGCACCTGGCAGTTTTCATGCCTCCATCTGATCCCTGCACACTCCACCAGACAGCACTCATCTCTTCCAGAATTTGCACTGTGCTACCACTTCCCCTTCCCTGCCCTCTCCCAACTGCTGCTTTCATTCAACACAATAATTGCATTCTATATGTGTTATTTTTTACATACATTTACATTATGTTGTATGGTCCCATGCTGGTATTCTGTAAGAGAAAGTATTTCCAAATGGTAAAAGGTATTGTGCTTTGCTCGTAGTATTCATCACTATCAACAATCCATGACAGAAAAGCCTCTCCATTTGCGTTAAACTGTTCTGACAGCTCAGATGAAATGGCTATTCATAGAATTTTGTCTTCTATAGTGAAAATTTAAGGAATCTATCTTCAGCACAGCTGTGAATATCCAAGGGTCTAAATCTTACAATGCAGACCAATAGCTGTAGAGGCAATTGTCACACAGTGATGAAATAATCTGCATGAGTAATCGCATCCCTAGCATTCACAGTGGCACTAGCTGTGGCTGTGGCAGGACATTGAAAGTGTGGATGAATACAGAGCTCCATTTCTACACTTCTTTATACTTTGAGAGCCACTACCAAACACCCATGCATCATCACAGTTCACCGCATACAAACATTTGCAGATGCCATTATACTTTCTTTCTCGATGACCAAAGATACATAACAGAACACTGCTTGTGGTGAGTGTCCTCTGTATACACCATTTTCACTGTTTTCCATGGATTTGTCATTTATGTAAATTTTTCAAAATTTTAAATAAAAAGAAAGGAAACTACAGAAATTTACAAATCAACAATAGTAAAGCCCATTGGACAGTTAACTGGACATGATATTCACTTGCACAGCATCTGCAAAGATCAGATCATAGAGAGCAAAAGTGGAGAAGACTAAAAAACGCTGCCTAAAAATATATGTATTATCTGTGACAGGAGTGCAAAGAGAGGGAGCTCTGGCTGCATGGGCAAAACTTAGCCACTAGAAAATAGCATAATAAGTACAACAGGAAGAAGAAGAAGCATACCTTACCTTTGAATTAAATGTTTGAAGGAAGCTAGTGATCTGAGGTACTAAGCTCTGGTCAGCAAAATGTTTTATTACTCTAATTATAACAGTATTAACTGTATCAACAAGAAAACTCTCATCAAAACAAAAAAATTACATGGAGACAAAATGAATGTCACTATTTACCCACAGGTGACATTCAAGTACTGCTACAGCATTAAAAGTGAAAAAAATTATTCCTAGCTTTACGATCTAGAAGTTCCATTCTCATGGAAGACAGAAGGTTAGATTGGAAGTGCTTAGAAAGAGAGGAATGACACTCAGACCCCAGGATTATAGTGGCTCAACTGTTGTCAGGATATAGGATGGCAGATATGAATGGGGAGATGACACGGAGAGGTTGTCAAAGGCGCCAGTGGAGAAAGAGTTTTGTCCAATCTTTATTTGCAGTTTTTTTTATAAATACTGTATTTCCATGCTTCAATGAAGTATGCCCCAACAGTGGTGGACTAAAATGTGTTGAAATACCCTTGGCACTAGCTGATGAGTTGGCTTTTTTTTTTTGTTTCCATAAACAGATGTGGTTTTTTTCTATACACAAACCTACTCTTCAATATTTGAAAAAAAAGGATGGATGATAAAAGGAAATAAGGGGTTAATATATTTTCACATGGGGTAATTTTACATGAGTGGTAATAGTGCTTATGAAACGTAGCTAGTAGAAAAATGTGTCCCACACACATTATTCCAAGCATGAAATTTTAAAGTGATGAGCACATGAGAGCTGACAGAAATCTACAGAAATCAACACTTACATGGGCTGTTTCTTCACAGTGCAGAAAGTACTGAATTGTGCCAGTCGCTGCTGTACTCTGGCAAACTAGTTGGCGAAGTAACAATCAAAGAGCACCACTTCAATCTTGCACAGTAAGGCTGAAGTCAGCAACACACATTCTTGTGTGAACCTGTCATTCTCTGCGACTGTGCACATCACTTTGCCAGTTTGCTTGTGCTGCACCATTTCCTGCATTAGCTTGCATAAGCAGCGGTAGTAAGGGACCAAGTACAAGCCATTAACTTCTTGTCAGGCTGTTCCATGAAGACATCTGCAAAAACAAATTGGTCACAATTTTTAATTTAGTATTACAATTATTGAACAGGGGCAAAAGTGCTACATCACAGGTTGACAGACCACCATCAGTACACATTGTTTAGCACTGCTAGCACCCTCAATTTTCAGAAACAGTCAACATACTTTGATATGAAAAAGTGAGGAAAGTAGTAAAAATGTTTATATTAGTAATAAACCAGTCAAATTGGTTTTGCACCACACTGGTAATCACTGCTTACAAATTGTGGCTCTCAAATATTTTGACGAGGATGTGAGAAGCAGCTGTGACATCTGCAATGACCCAGACAGTATGAACACACTGTCATGGGAACAGTATTGCATCTAGAAATCTACAGGTTGAGCAAAATACAACTTGCCAGGGTGAAGTTATAGTAAAAGAACCATAGGATTGACCTGATGGTAATACAATGCTGTGCACAAGTTATCAAACTGTCAGTCACTTACAGTAGGTCTGCCTGAGGAATAACAGCTACTATATATCTGGCATTGTATTGTAGATGTCAGTCACTTATAGTAGGTCTGCTTGACGAATAACAGCTACACACGTGTTACCATTTATAGTGATGTAAAAGAAGTGTATTACAATGCACATGACAGATATTGTGCACTGACCTTCAGATTACACCCTGGCTCTTCAAAGTACTTGTTGCCATTTTCTGATGCACATGCTCAATGGTGGGGTCACCAGAGATCTTACACTCATTAAAACAAAAATTCTAAATTTTAGCACACTTGCACCCTTGAAATGGCCACACAGTCACTCCTTGTAACATCCACTAAAACAACTTAGACAGAAGTAAAATCTTGAGGAAGTTGTATCCGCGAAAACGACAGAGTTAGCAACAGTTACCCCCTGCATGGATCCACCCCTAAAGACAGCTACATACTTGTGGTCCTCATATAAGATGTCAGAAAATACCACATTAAAACCAGAAGCCGGAGTCTAATGTCACCTGTAATGCACTAAGTCTAAAATGGCATTGGACGTCAGCAGTATCCAGAGGGGTAAATGGTTAGAACCCTGGATTTGGAGCTCTACCTGCTCCACACAAGGTGACTCCAGCACACACTCCACATGGATCCCTAATAACACTGTGGTTCATGGATAGTTTGAGAAAGGCATTCCAGAGATCGATGAGCAACAGTATGGCATGCAGATGAAGTTGGATGTGTGAGGAACTATGTGCTTGTTCCACCATGAGGAGGTGCAGCTGGATGGTGAGTGGTGGTTCCTTGGCCTCAGCACAGAGATTTGGTATGGGACTGGTTTTACAACATCTGTGCCAAGCCTTATCCCCTCTTGGTTGATATTGTCAATGATGTTCAAAGGAGGCGGCCTCAAAAATCCCTACTCTGTTTACCCATAGTCCGGCCAGGAACGCATGATGCCTGACAAATCAGGAGGAGATGTGCCCTGTCAACTGTCCACGAACTTTGGCTAAGGCACTTGATGATGTTCAGTACCTTGGGGATTCTGGCTTGCAGACCTCTGAGGTGTGGCAACCATGACAATTTGGAGTAAAAAATGAGGCTCAGAAAAATCACCGAGTTTCTAGAATGTAGAATGGTGTCAATCATTTGCAAGTCAGGTAAATTAAAAATATGACAAAACAGTAGCAACACAGAAATGAGGGAGAATACCAGTGTCTAATTTGCACAGTCCTTGGCATGTCATGAGGCCCTCCAAAAGCTGACCCTGAAAGCAAGTAGGGGTCTAGCCCCACAAGGGGTGATGAGCATAGAAGTCTCCAAAGATGAGAGAGGGTGGAGGAGTTGTTCCCTAAAATCTGTGAGAGTATCCAGAATCTACTGGATCAGACAGAGGTAAATAAAAGAGCAAACTGTGATCCTCCAACATGTATCAACTGGAACTGCCTGCAGGTCAGTATCCAGAGGGAGGGTAAAAAGTTGTGTGTATTATTTACAAACACAACAATTCCTCCCTTGACCCGTTCCCCAGTCATATCATCCTCACTATAGACTGTATAGCACATAGGATGGGAGCATAGGAGACTTGAAAACCAAGTTTTTGTAAACACATCCAGTCTTTCCACTCAGGAGTGGAGCCTACAGTATGAGGACACTCAGCTTTGAAGTGAGACGATTGCCTCGGTCTGACATTGAATTCCATTAGCTCTGATGGAAAGTCACAAGATACATCGAGAGTACAAGTTTGGCACTATCAGCACTAGCACTGGACAGTGTACCAGGTAAAACCTGTGGAGGGGCAAGGAGCTCCACAACAATGGCAACCACAGCCTTGCCTGAAGTCACGGATGGGGGTGTGGGCTCCGAAGTAACTGCAGCAGACCAACTGCAATACCGGATGCAGGTATTATTGCTGACACTAGTCACCTTTGTTTGTGCTAAGCACACTCCACAGGACATGAACATGGGGTAGCCTTCCCATCTTTGTTACAAGTGGCTTTTCCTTACACCCAACGGCAGTACACACGAAGTTCTGGCATTTGAAATGGTGCACTGGGTCAGGGACATAAGGCTGCACACTGAGACGAATAAAACCTGCCTCGACATGCTCAGGATGTTTCGTGCTACTGAATGTCAGGATAAAGTAGCCAGATTTGTAAGATCAATATCCACCCTCTTTATGACAATTTGCACATCAATAATATCTTCAAGAGGCTACTCACATTGCAGTTTCTCCTTGGGAACGGCAACTAAATCCCTGCATGTTACAACATCTTTGCTATAATTCAAGGTGCTGTGCAGTTCAGCGGTTATTGCATACTCCCCAAGGCATCTAGCTCTTTGTAGCTTAGCGACTTGCTCGGAATTTGAAGTTTTAAGTGTCAGCGTCACATTGAGGAAATGGCTTACTGAATGTAAGGAGCCACAGTTTCCTTCTAAATAGTTTTGTATATAGAGGGGCGACAACTTCTCAAACCTACCCTCTGTCCTTACCACAGCTAGAGAAACATTCTGTTGATCTGCAACCATTCTGTTACCAAGTACTGTACTGTTGTAATGAACTCCTGAGTCAGGCGCACTGGCTGCACGTGCCCTCTTGTGAGATCAGGTGTTCGTACCTTCCAGGGGCCCACCCTTTCCATTGGGGAGGAGGAAATGAAAATGTCAGGGAATCCATTTCTGTCCCATGAGGAACAAGGGAAATAAGGGTGAACTCTCAGACAGGGCCCTGAATGACCAAGTAAACCTAATACAGATGAAGTATGGCAGGTTCCCCTGAGGTTGCCTGTTAATGACTGAATTTCCACAATCTGTTGACATACTTCTGATCATTTGATTTTTCTGATTCAATTGATACCTATATTAATGGGAGCAAGAGTTCCTAATTAAAAATTACAGAACTTTCAATTAAAAAAATTAAATATCCAAGATGGACCCCATAATCATAAAACTATGGTTTGCAATGCATAGGCATACATTACAACTGCACATTTTAATAGGTGCTGCTTGTGAGAAATAATATGATGATGGTATCAATAGCCAATAAAAGATTAGTGTGTAATAATGTTTGCATTTTGTTGTTACAGGATTTAAACTTACTTGAGCCATCACTCTGATGATGGGCATCTCAGTAGTTCAGTGTGATCTGAATTTGCAACAACAAACAGTAAAAGACTGTGAATACGACAGTGAGAACTCCTCTTTGGTGCTATCTGAAAGATCATGCACGAAACTCCTTGCAGGATAATGTTGCTGACAACTAATATTTTGTTTTAATGTACTGCAGTGCTAGAAGACCTATTACTGCTCAGTATATATTATGACTGAAGAGAAGTAAATTTTTGGCAGACGGTGGCATTTGATCACAGACAAAAGGAAATAGAATTAATATTATATAAACATTATTCATTATTACCATTATATACAGAGAGGGAGAACACAAATTTGATGGAGATCTATAGTGTTTTAAATGCCTCTAAGCCAGAAGCAATGTAAGCACATGCCCAACTGTGCAGATTTTCTTTGAAGGTAGAATATAACCAATCACATTCCTTAGTAGCTAATGTTGGTAAATTGCATACTGGCTGCATATTAATAATCATGAGTGATGCTATTTCTACAGTTCACTCATAGTTTCTACCATGACCAACTGATTGTACAGTTTGTCAATATCATGAATAGGAGCATTGCTACTCACTGCAGCAGTGTATGATGGGAGAAGCAAAATGTGTGATGTGTGGAAGGGGGAGGCTGGGGCTGGGATGGATAGCAAGGTAGTGGTGGTGGGAGGGAAGGGTAGAAGTGTAAAGACTATGGGTGCGTTAGTGGAATACAGGGCTGCGTATTGCTGGAATTGGAACAGGAAAGGGATAGATGTGTAAAGGACAATGACTAATGAAAGTTGAAGCCAGGATGGTTACAGGAACATTGGATGTATTGTTGGGAGAATTCCAACTGATGCAGTTCAGAAAGGCTGGTGATTGTGGAAAGGATCCAGATGGCACAGGATGTGAAGCAGTCAATGAAATGAAGAACATGGTTTTGGACAGCATGCTCAGCAACTAGTTGGCCCAGATGATCCCTGGTCACAGATTTTTGGAGGCCCCTTGTGTGAACAGACAACTTATTGGTTGTCATGTCCACATAGACTGCAGGTAGCAGCTGCTATTTACCTTGTAGATCACATGACTGGTTTCACATGTAGCCCTGCCTTTGATGGGATATGTGATGCATGTGACTACATTCGAGTAGGTGGAGGGGGAGGTGAGAGGATGTACTGGACAGGTCTTGCATCTAGGTATATTACAATTATGTGAGCCATGAGGCAAGGGGTTCAGGACAAGGGTTGTTTAGGGATGGACAAGGATATCATGTAGTTTCAGTGGGTGCCAGAATACCACTATGGAAGGTGTGGGAAGGATGGTGGGTAGGACATTACTCATTTCAGGGCATGACGATAGATAGTCAAAACCCTGGCCAAGAATGTGATTCAGTTGGTTCTGTCGTGGGTGTTAATACATCATGCTTTTCTGTGGCTGGACAGTTTGACTTTGGCTGGATGACTGGAGAGAAGGCATGGGAGATCTGTTTTTGTACAAGACTGGGAGGGTAATTATAGTCTGTAAAACTCTTCGTGTATTTGAAGAGGGTCTGCTCATCACTATAGAGGCGATGGGCATAGGTAGGTAGACTGTATGGGAGGGTCTTCTTGGTGTGGAATGGAAGACAGCTGTCAAAGTGTTTTAGAAACATAAACTATTACATAGAAATTTTTATAAATCAGACTGAGGTACTGCTGAGAGTCTTACATGATAAGAAAACATCAATAATTATATGTGGGGACTTTAATGTCAATATGTCAATACAAAGTCCAATTAAAATTCAATTCCTCAATATTCTACACATTTTGAACTAATATTCCAATATAAATGGCCCAACTAGGAAAGCAAACACTTCAGAAGTCTCACAGACACTATATTGTCAAATTTAGAAACCTCAGATACAGAAGTAATTAATGCTGACCTAGGCTTATCTGACCGCAATGCACTCATTACAGTTCTTACAGTTCCAATAAATACAAAAATAGTACATCTGATCTATAAAAGAATTTTCTCCCCTGAAAACTGCAACCAGTTTCCTATCACACTGACTAAGACTGGGCAGAAGTATTGACACGACCAAGAACAAATGCTGAATACAACGTTTTCTCTTCTCTTTTTCTGACAAATTTTGAAATATGCTTTCCAAAAAAGTAGTCAAGATCTCATCTAGGGACAAACACACAAATTCATTTATCACCTCTGGTACAAAAAATTGTTGCGAGAATATGAAAAGACTCAATCCTGAAATGAGATCTTGTATTGATCCCAATTTTAAAAAATATGTAAGTAACTACAGAAAGTGTATACAAGGGTAATTAATTTAACAAAAGTACTAAATAATGATATGCTAGTAAGGGAGTCAGGCAACAAATCAAGAAGTACATGGGAAATTGTTAAGAGAGAACCAGAAAAAGGGCTGCAAGGAACAGGATACTATGCTTCAATCTAGTGAAAATATTAAAATGAAGATGGAATCTTTGTCCAGTTACATTAATAACTGCCTTCTAATTGTACCTGAGAAACTAAGCGAGAACTTTACCAAACAAGAGAAAATAACAGCACCAAAAGTAGTCAAGAGTATGAGAATATGTCCTAGAAATGAACATAAAATAACAAAATTAATTAATATTCTGAGACCAAAAACGTCTGCAGAAATGGATGATGTGCCAGTGTCACTAATAAAAAAACAATTCTGAACCCACTGGTACACCCTGCCAATTTATCAGTCAGTGAAGATGTGTTCCCACAGAGGAAGAAAATTTCTAAGGTTTGGATCTGTATTGAAAAACGGAGATTCGTGCAAGGTAGAAAACTACAGACTTATATACCTCCATTAACGTTTTTCAAACATCTTTGAAAAACTGATGCAAATCATTCATAAGCTACCTTGACACCTATAATCTTCTGCATTGAAACCAGTATAGCTTTCATACAGATTATAATGCAGAAACAGCTATCCAAGCTACTGAGGAGATTTCAAGGAATTTAGACAGTAAGAAAAGTGTGGTAGGAATCAACCTAGTTCTTTCCAGGACTTTTTATACAGTAAACCAGCAAATTCTCATTGATGAACTGGAGGCAGTAAGGCATCAGAGGAATTGGGATAAAATTGTTTGAATCCCATCTTGAAGATAGAACTCAGGTTGTGGGACTCATTTCATCTCAAATAGGCAAAAAATAAAGTATGTATCAAATGCTAAGAGGGTGGAAACAGGTGTCCCACAGGGTAGTGATAATGGCCTACTATTATTTTTTATCTACATAAATTATATTAAAAGCTCCAATAGTTTGTCCAAAATTATGTTATTTGCAGATGATGTAAACATATTTACAGTGATGGCAGAAGTTCTCTATCTACTACAGCTGAAAAAGCTGTGAAGTGTGTGTTGCAGTGGTTTCATGCTAATAAGTTAACACTGGATTTAAATAAAATGAATTACCTGCAGTACAGATGACCTCCACTTATTACTGAGTGACCATGAAATAGAGGAAGTACAGCCTACAAAATTACTGGGCATGTACATTGCCCAAGACATCAACTGGGAAGACCATGTCATATACAGATCTAAAAAACACATTACTACATGTTTTGCACTGACAATAACTTCTAGAATTTGTAGCACAGAATGTGCAATATTAGTGTATTTTTCTCCTTTTCATTCTTTTGTATCTTAGGGAATAATACTCTGGCATTTAACAAAATATCACTTGGCAGACGTGTTCAAATTACACTGAAGAGCCATTGGAATTTTTGCATACAGCTCTCCACAATCACATTGTAAGCTCTCATTCATACAGTTAATGATACTTACAGTACTATCTTTGTATCTGTTCAGAAGTGTACTGTATACAAGAACACACTTCAGTAATTTACAAATGGATGCAGATTTGAAGAATCACAATACACGTATCATCAAGAATCTGCATGTAGGAAGGGCTATAAAAAACAAGAATTCAAAAACACGTGAGCCATTATGCACTACAGCTGTGTGTAGCGATCATGCAGTAATAACCTGTACTTCTGTGCATACCTATGTATATGTCTTTGCTACATTTACAATCTTTGGAGCTGCTTCACCTAGTGAGTTGGAGGGAGTGAAATGTTTACTCTAGCGCTGTGATGTTAGCCTGTGAACGTTATCCGAATAAATCGTTATTGTGCTGTAAGAAACTGGTTTATGGGACTCAATACCTACCAAAACTCTACATTGGTGACCCCAGACAAGTTAATTCTGCTTAACACGAGTTATTGCTGCTCAGTTACAGAATTTTCGAACAAACTATATTACCAACAATGCATCCGAACAACGATACCGTGCCAACCATCGGAATATCGGTTCCACTTTCTATGGACGTTTTAATTGACTTAGAATCAGTTTTTCTTCCTCATTGCTTCCACATAACAGTGCTCCAAATGTGTGTTTACCCACATGGAATTCTTCAACACCTTGTGTGTCCGTTAACTGTTACAGTGTTACAGACAGTGCTTTAGACTCAGGCATGTCACAATCGCTGTTCTCCAGTTTTCCTGACTCCACGGCACAATACTTTTCGCTGTTCGAACCAAATTGTGATATATCGCTAAATGTTGCACAACGTGCTCAATGGACCAATTTGTGTGTACCGCCGATCGTGGACAGTGCACTACCTTCACTGGACTCAATGCCTAACCAGTTGTGTATGGCTCAGAAGGCTATTCAAAACCAAACTTTCCCGCTGCAACTGCCAAACACGGTTTCTGCTGTGCCATGTGTTTGGGGAACGATTCCACCCGCTAACATGACAACCGCAATGGTTGCAACCACACCGCACATTAAAAGCAACATTTCAGCGTAATTTGTGCCTAACTCTGGTACTTTTCATGCATCCCCTCCACCGCCCGCAATTCTGGTGCAATCGGTCACTGCTGCCGTGTCGGAATACAACCGGGCTACGTGTTACAACATCGCCTTAACGGCTCTTCCTGCACCGCAGCAAAGTTTCAAGTGGCTCTACAACCAACCTGCGTTACACATTCTGCACCATTGAGTACAGGTCAGTCACTGCCCACCACTAACACGGGTTCTGCCCCCTTTTCCTCGGCCCAGTTTACGGTACCCCCATCCTGTGGCCCACCCTCATCTGCTGCCGCACTGTACTATCCACCAGCTCACAAGCCAGACTTACCGGCATTTAATCAGGCTAACCCACGCATCTGGTTTGCCATTGTGGACAGCATTTTTCATTTTCTCCGAATTCACGAGGATGACAGAAAATTTGCTCTCTTCCTCAGTCACCTCCATAATTTCGCGGAGTTATTTTCTAATATTATACTTGACCCACCTGCATATGACAAATATAGAGCACTTAAACAAGCTATTATCGAGTGTGCTTCACGCTCAGAAACTGAATTGTTATGCCAAGCAATTTGTCACGAACCACCCGAAGACCAGTCTCCGTCCCAGTACTGGCGATACATACGAGCTATGGCTCCTAAGGAGGACCTGCCAGACGACTCCCTTTGGACTATTTGGTTGGATAAATTCCCTTTAACCTTGCAGTTAATGCTATTGCCACAGAGACACCTTCCCCTAAATGCTAAGCTGTGCCTAGCAGACGAGGCTTATACTCTATTCAAACCCCATCAACCAGTTGCTGGTTCCAACAGAGTTTTGTCGTACAATCATTATACCGTCCTACACCCCCCGGCAACCACGCAGGATGTGACGCACTCTTCGCCAACCGAGGTTAGCAACACCACACACGCAGCCACACAACCAGCTACGCGCACCAGCATTAAACCGCACACCAAACTGACTACGCCTGGTACCGGGTCATCTGCCTGGCGGACAGATTAACTCCGCGGCTTCTACCAACAGCAACAGGGCTCTGTCATCAATCTGCTGGTACCATGCAACATTCAGTGACACCTTGCCGACCCAGCATGATGCCACAGTGCCAAGGGTTATCGAGTGGTGCCTGGTTGCCACCCAGACCCCACCACACCGCCACAACACCAGGCATGCCTTACACGTGCCCTCGTCGCCTGTAGCTGTCACCACGACGCCTCCACCACTGACCTACGAGACGCCGGTTGCAGTAATGATGCCCATTCCAAGCTCTGCCACCACACATGCCACGGTAGTACCTTCCGCCGTGGAAGTCGAAAACGTACCAGAACAAATGGATGTGGGCAGCCCATAGAGGGCTCTGCCTCCGCGGCGGCTATTCCGTGCAGCGGCTCTCGCACAGTGAGGGCGCCACCACTACGCCACGTGCAGACAGTGGCCAATAGCCGCTCCCTCCGATTTTGTATACAGGGACCCGCTCTGCCCAACTCAGTCAGTCTGGTACTCACTCTGGATTTCGTTTCTATCTCGGCGGTACTGCATTCTGGTCGTTGCTCGTTGTTGACATTTGCCTGGCTCTGCTTCCAAGTGAATTTACATTTAGTGTTTGGTGTTGTGGTTTCCACAAGGCTCCGTTGTTTATCTCTTCCTTGTTGTGTCACTCATAGTCGGTCGTGGTCGGTTGTTGTCAGCTGTTGTTGGTCTGTCGTCCGACTCGTCTTGTGTTTACCTGGTGGTGCGTGCTCCACTGCCGGCGGCTTCCTCACCTGGTGGCTCCGATCCGCAGCCCAAGGCGTTTCTGCAGTTGGTTTTGGTTACTACAGCCTCCGCCCCCGCCCCTGCCCCCACCCCTGCCCCCGCCCCCGCCCGATCCACACCGACGCCCTCGAGGCACCACATACAGGTCAGTCCAGCGTCTCACTATGTTGCCCCGCTAGGACAGTCAGGTCGACGACTCCACACGTCAGTGTGGGCAGTAACAACGGATACTGTACATCATATTCTCATGACACAAGGACTGCCGATCAGACACAAAGCCCGCAGGCTTAATCCGGAAAAACTCCTAAGTGCACGTGCCATCATATCTGAACTCTTAGATGGCAACATCATCAGACGCTCTAGCAGCAGTTGGTCGTCTCCTATTCATTTAATAGATAAACCCGATGGCACGTACAGACTTTGTGGTGACTACCGAGCTTTGAATTCCAGAACAATCATGGATAACTATCCGGTGCCACATTTTCAGGAATTCACACAGTGGTTACGTGGCTCTCAGGCTTTCTCAGTGACAGACCGATGGCACCAGACGATATTGAAAAGACTGCAAATATCACACCCATCGGACTCTTTGAATACTTATACATGCCTTTCAGGTTAAAAAACGCCGTGCAAACCTGGCAGAGATTTATTGATGAGGTGTTACGACCTTTCCCTTTTGCGTATGCATATTTAGATGACATTCTAATCTTCTCACCCTCTAGCAAGGATCACCAAGCCCATCTACATGCTGTCACAGATGCTTTGTCAAGCGCAGGTGTTGAAATCAACCAGGACAAATCGCAACTTGCACCTTCACAAGTAACTTTCCTCGGACACGTGGATTCCGCTGCCAGTAACGCTCCACCACCCTCTCGTGTGGAGGTAATTACCAACGTCCCAAGACCGAATGACTTTCAAGGGTTACGACGGTTCCTAGGCATGGTTAATTTTTATAGGAGACCCATTCCCCATGCCACGGCATTACAACTTCCGCTTACTGATACGCTTTACAGGAAGAATACTTCAGGCATGCGCAAAGTTCAATGGTCAGATGAAATGACTACGGCTTTCGACAAACTCAAAACGGCCATTCAGACAGCAGTGACTCTTTCACATCCTATGCCGGATGCACAGCTTTCGCTTACAACAGATGCAAGTGACTCAGCAGTCGGTGCCGTGCTCCACCAACATTTAGGTAGTTCTGTCGAACCGCGACACTTCGTTTCGCAAAAACTGTCACCTGCTCACATTAAATGGTCAGCTTTTGATAGAGAACTTTTTGCGGTTTACGCCGCCTTTCGCCACTTTCAGGATGACCTCAAGGGATGTACCTTTGTCATTTACACTCACCACAAACCCCTTGCGGAGGCGATCCACAATCCAAGCGCCAACACACCCCCTCGCAGACTTTGCCATTTGGAATACATTTCACAGTTTTCAACCGACACACGACATGTTCGTGGTCGAGGGACGCAGTGGACTCAGCTGACATATCCCTCACCGAACTTGCACACCGCCAGCAGAGTGAACATGAAACTCAGGCTGAATTTGATAGCTCAACCTCAACTCTTCGATTTGAAGAGCGTCTGCTCCCGGACTCAGACCTTACATTAAGGTGTGACATTTGAACTGGACAACCTCGACCATGGGTCCTGCCATCCATGCGACAACCCATTTTCCATGCACTCCATGATTTAGCACACCCGGGCATCCGGCCACGATCCGCCTTGTGACTGAACGTTTTTTGTGGCTTGGTGTATGTCAGGACTGCGAACGGTGGGCACAAGTGTGTGTGGTGTGCCAAATTAATGAGGTTTCTCATAACACCCACCCTCCTCTGGCACCCTTTTATGTACGTACCGGATGTTTTCATCATGTCCACATTGACATCGTGGGACCCCTACCACCTGTGGGCCCATTTAACTACTTATTCACAAAGTTAGACAGAGTGACCTGCTGGGTCAAGGCCACGCCCATCACCGACGCTTCCACCACAACGATAGTCTGCACCTTTATTGAGTCATGGATCTCACGTTTTGGCTGTCCCTCCTCTATAACAATGGACCAGGGTTGCCAGTTTGAAGCGAACCTCTTCGCACGGCTCTGTCAACTGTGCGGTGTAGACAGATTCTGTACGACAGCTTACCACCTTCAGGGCAACAGCCTGGTGGAGAGGTTCCAACGCACCTTAAAAGCAGCAATCATGGCACATGGTGGCCAGTGGACAGACGCCCTCCCGTGAATTTTACTGGGCTTGCGAACCGAAGTCAAGGTCGATCTAAATGCTTCACTCGCAAAGGTGTTGTACGGGGAACCCCTCGTCCTCCCCGCTGATTACATCGACGACTCACCTCCGTTGCCAACTGTTGACTTCCCCCTTTATTGGAGCGAGTACGATCCATTATCTCTAAACTCCGTGTGCCAGCTCCCAAGGCGCACTCGGCACCACGAGTTTTCGTCCACAGACAATTCGCAACCTGCACACATGTCATGTTACGTGACGACCCAATTCATGGAGCTTTACAACCACCTTATTCAGGCCCACACCGGGTGGTCCGACAGGGTGTAAATACCATGGCCATTGATATCAATCAAAAGAAAGTTACTGTTTTGACACATCGCGTGAAACCAGGCAGGACACTCTCCGAACAATCAGATGAACCTGTCCTAGCCGCCACCCCGCCCACTCCGCCTGTTGTTCACACTGACATGACCTATGATGATGCGTGTGATGAGTATTCAGGTGATGATACTGCGGGTGACGATGATAATGGAGAGGGGGGGGGGGGGGGGGCGCTCTGTAGCAATCGTACAGTAATAACCTGTACTTCTGAGCATACCTATGTATATGTCTCTGCTATATTTATGTTCTTTGGAGCTGCTTTGCCTAGAGAGTTGGGGGGAGTCGAGTGTTTACTCTTGCGCTGTGATGTCAACCTGTGACAGTTACTCGAATAAATTGTTATTGTCCTGTAAGAAGTTGGTTTATGGGACTCAATACCTACCAAAACTCTACATGTGTAATGCTCTACCAATTTGCATCAATGGAATTGAAGATGAGAAAATTTAAGACAGAAAGAAAAAATTACATGCTAAATAAGTGTTTCGATAAGACAGATGAATATTTTGAATTCATGAATGACTATGAAATGCTTGTATTTTCTTCATTGTTATTCAATAATGCTGTTCTCATTGTAAATTTTATATTTTGTTTGTATAGTTTTGTATTTGTCAAAGTGTACAGCATCTATGTCAATTATTTTAAACACACTGTAAAGTGTTAATTTTATGTCTGTTTGTTAATTTGTAGGTTTGTGCTGTGCATATGCTATACAGTATATCACGAGACTGATGCAAAGGATGCTAATAAATTGAACTTTACTGTAATGAACTATTCTGTGAAAGAATTTCTGTTACTGTTATGTGTAAAAGGTGGTGGGGAGGAATTACTAACTTAAATCTGTATGCCTTTGTTTTTTTGTAAGAAAATAAAAGATAATTTTAAATGTTCAGAAAGCAATCATATATACAAATTAACTTGTGACATGAATGTAAAATGACTCATTCCACATTACATCATTAAAATCTCTCATGCACAATAATCTAAGGAATATCTGACTCAATAACTTTATACCAGGTCACCATTGAAGACTCAGCATTTTTTTCTTTTATTTCTTTGATTGCTGCAGCAATATACTAATTGCAATACATAAATCAGATACATGAAGCATTTTTCAAAGGTGTCAGTGTTAGATACGTAAAAAATGAAACAATCTGATGTACATGTATATTTTGAGCGTTTCTTTACCAATGAGTAAATGCTCCTATCTAATCACATAAAGGTGAATATGCTCTTGTTTAAATAACCAACTGAAAATTATGGTTCCAGCCACCTCGTCTACCTTCCTCAGTATGTTTCTAAAAATTTCACAAAACATTTGGTACACAAACATATTCTCACTGTATTTATTTATTTATTTATTTATTTATTTTATCCATCTTTCAGCACCTACATGCAATCGATGTCGTCAGAAGAGTTACAGCTATTTGTACATTATGTTTTACATACCAAAATATTACATAGTAAAAATATAGCAATGTTGTAAACTATTAGCTTACAACAGCCTCTACACCTAGATCCATACATAAGAGTAAGCCATAATTTATCAGCATTAATATGCAATCAATGTTGTCAGAAGTATTATAGCTATTTGTACATTATGTTTCATATAGCAAAAATATTACATGGGGAAAAAAAAAAAAGATAGTGTTGTACCCTATTAGCTTATAGCTAGCTGCCTCTACATCCATAACTATACATAATAGTAAGCCTTAGTTTATCAATAAATTAGATCATCTTTACAACTATTCTGAAATTCTTCTACACTGTAGAAAGTATTTTTCTTCATCCACACTTTGGTTTTAGTTTTGAAAATATCCATTGAAACCAATTGAGCCTGTACGGGTAAAGTGTTGAATAATTTTATGCCTATGTATTCATAGCTAGATTGGGTTTTCTTAAGCCTGGTTGTGGGTATATCAATCATATTTGTTTGTCGAGTATTGTGTTGATGAACCGATTTCCTTATAGTGTAGTGGTTTAAGTTTTCTTTTATGTTTAATAGGCAACAATATATGTAAAGAGATGGGACTGTGAGAATTTTTAAGTCTCTAAAATAAGGTCTACATGAGGTCTTGTTGTCAGTGATTCCGTACAAACGTCTAATTGCTTTCTTCTGCCAAGTGAAAATTTTTTTGGCTCCTGGAGAGTTACCCCATAAAAGAATGCCATATTGTAGATGGCAATGAAAGAAGGCATAGTATGACTGAAGCAATAAATCTTGTGTAACACATGTGTGTAGTTTGGCTAGTAGGTAGATAACTCGTGATAGCTTTCGACATACATAATCTGTATGTGTCCCAAGTTAATTTTGAGTCAATGTGTATTCCTAGTAGTTTAACAGATGATAACTCCATGTTACTGTTTGATAAACTGAAGATTATCTTGACAGTCTTTTCATGGTTCATAGATAAGTCATTAGCTTTAAACCAGATATTAGATATTTTGAGACACTCTTCACTTTCCTCCTCCAATATGTTTATATCCTTTCCAGAATTAGCTAATGTTGTGTCATCAGCATAGAGGATAGATTTACAGGGTAAGTTGTTCGGAAAGTCATTTACAAACAATATAAATAGTAGAGGGCCAAGCACTGAGCCCTGAGGAACACCTCGTTTTATACTTAAAGTCTGTGACTGTTGGTCATTATGCTTTACTATTTGTTTTCTATTGCTGAGGTATGATTCAATTAGTGAGAGTTCCAGGTGTTTGATTCCATAGCAACACAGTTTATCTAATAATAATTTGTGGTTAACTGAGTCGAAAGCCTTACTCAAGTCAATTAGAATGGCTTCAGCAGATAATTCTGACTCAAATGCACTTAGTACAAAAGAGATAAGGTTTTCAACTGCTTTGACTGTTGATAAGTTTGACCTGAATCCATACTGAGAATCATTTAATATATTATTGTCTGATAGGTGTATGCATATTTGCTGCATTATGCAATGTTCTATTATTTTTGAAAGAATAGGCAAAAGTGAAATTGGTCTATAATTATTGATACAGGACTTGTCACCCTTTTTGTATAATGGTATGACAACTGTTTTTTTTTTTTTGAGACATTCTGGAAAGTGTCCACTCGAGAGCATCCAGTTTATCAGTATGCAAAGGGGGGTATGTTATGAGATCTACAACTTTTTTAATTACATAGTTTGACAGGCCATACACATCTTCAGATCTAGAGTATCCTAATTTAGAGGTTGCTTTAATTATATCAGTTACTTGTACTTCTCTCCATTTACAAGCTGACACTATGTTTGTAATGTTTTGTTGAAAATTTCTGCCAGATATGGGGTGAGAAATAGGTGTATGTGTTGAATTGGAATTGTGGTTGCTATGGGTTGGAAGGCTAAGATTGGCAGAGTTGACATAAAAGTGATTGAAATCATCAGCAGTGACGTTAGCAGCATTTGTGTTGTCTTTGTAGTTTATATCCATACCTAGCTCTGCTTTTATTACTTTCCATGCAGCCTTACATTTATTGTGTGATTTTTTAATGAAATCACCATTTGCCTTACACTTGGCTATTTTAATTTCAGATCTATATTTTCTTTTCAGGTTTTTGTAAGTTTCTTTATCTACTGCTCCCTTTTTGACCTTATCGTGACAAGTAATTACCAATAGTCTCAGTTTTTGTAATTGGGGTGAAAACCACTTCTGTAAAGTTGAGTGGCTAGGTTTCCTAACATTTTTGTTTTTTTTGTTTTTTAACCAGTGGACAGCATGTGTGGAATATTTCAGAAATGATTTTGAGGAATGTGCTGAAGGCTTCATCAACATTTCTTATTTATTTATTTATTTATTTATTGTTCCGTGGGACCACATTTAGGAGAAGTCTCCATGGTCATGGAACGAGTCAATACATGAAATTATAACACGATTGTAGAAACACATAAAATGAAACAAGTCGTTAGTTTAAATAAAGAAAATCAAGAATGTAACACTGGAATTTGCTTAATTTTTTATCTCTTCCAGGAGCTCCTCGACAGAATAGAAGGAGTGAGCCATAAGGAAACTCTTCAGTTTAGACTTAAAAGGAATGTATAACAGTATTCCAATCTATAGACGTAAGTTCTTCTCTATACTTGCTAATATTTGTATCTGTAGATAGTCTGACACACTGAGTTTGTTCCTCATCTTCTTTTGGTTTTTTAGTAATTAGTTTTACCCATATACCTCTATGGTCTGACAGGTAATTGACATTAAGTAAGCCTAGCTCAAAATCACATTTGTATACATTTGTTATTAGATTGTCAAGACAGGAGGAGTGCCGTGTAGGACTTTCATTAGCACAAAAGAGATTATAGGATCTTAACATATTTACTAAATTAACATTTCTGGCTGTCATTTTCCTAATGTCTATGTTTAGATCCCCAAAGATTAAAATTTTGTATTTAGTATATTTTTGTATACTGATCACAAGTTTTTCTAAACGTTCTACAAATTGTTCTACATTACTTTCAGGAGTGTGATATAAAGACACAGTTATGAGCTGTATACTAGGTATAATAAAAGCAGCTGCTTCAAAAACACCTTTAGTGCATAGGTCACTAACTTCAAGAACAGAAAACTTTAGGTCTAGATCATTGCTAATATATATGGGTGAACCCCCATAGGATTCACTGGGTCTGCAGAAGTATGTGGCTAATCTGAAACCTGATGGTACATACAATTTTATATCCTCTTCCTTTAACCAATGTTCGTTTATACATAAAATCATTCTTTTGTTACTTTTTAATAGTATACCAAGCTCATCAGCTTTATTTTTCAGAGACCTGACATTTAAGTGCAGAAATAAGATAGCGTTACTGTCACAGGAGGGGAGCAGTACAGTATTATGGGGCAATGGAGAACATTTAATTGTTTTTTCAGCCCTGGAATCTACGTTAGGTGGCGGTTGGACTTCCTTGGGATAAACCATAAAAAATCTTCATTTCTCTTAGGTAATTTTTTGGGTCTGTTTGAAACACGGTTGGAAGTTTGTTTCACTTTACTGTCCACAAGTTTTATAGGAACGTGTTTTCCCAAATCATTTGGTATCACTTCATCATGAGACAAAGATGATACTTTACTTACTGTGACTGGTCTATTCTTTTCTGCTACTCTTGAAGGTGATGGAGGAGGAGCTTGTACTGTTTCTGCTGTTGGTGAAGTTGGTTTAGTTGCTGCTGGTGGAGGAGTTGTTTCTGCTATTACTGGTAAAGGAGTTGGTTCTACTACTGCTGGTGTGGGAGATGGTGCTGCTGCTATAGGAACTAGTTCTACTGCTGGAGTAGTTGCTTCTGCTGTTGCTGATGGTGTTTCTTCTGCTATTTCTGGTGAAGTAGTTTGTGCTGTTACTGCTGGTGAGGGAGATGGTGTTACTGCTGTAGGAGCTCGTTCTAATGCTGGAGGAGTTACTTCTGCTGTTACTGAACGTGGTTCTTCTGACGCTGCTGTTGATTCTACTTCTGTTAGTATTGCTTCTTTAGTTACTTCTGCTGCATTATCTGTTACTGTATCTAATTCTGCATCAGTCACTCCTAGAGATACTTTTTGTGATGATGTTGTTGGTAAGTATTGCAGTCTCTGAATAATTTCCATTAGCTTTAATGTAACAAGTTGCTTTCCAAGGCCATTTAAGTGCAGCCCGTGAGTAGTGTGGAATCTGCATCCAATGGTATTAA
Organism: Schistocerca piceifrons; assembly: GCF_021461385.2. Classification (NCBI taxonomy): domain Eukaryota; kingdom Metazoa; phylum Arthropoda; class Insecta; order Orthoptera; family Acrididae; genus Schistocerca; species Schistocerca piceifrons. The sequence continues at coordinate 802,498,127 of NC_060141.1, read as the reverse complement.
TACACTCCTGGAAATTGAAATAAGAACACCGTGAATTCATTGTCCCAGGAAGGGGAAACTTTATTGACACATTCCTGGGGTCAGATACATCACATGATCACACTGACAGAACCACAGGCACATAGACACAGGCAACAGAGCATGCACAATGTCGGCACTAGTACAGTGTATATCCACCTTTCGCAGCAATGCAGGCTGCTATTCTCCCATGGAGACGATCGTAGATATGCTGGATGTAGTCCTGTGGAACGGCTTGCCATGCCATTTCCACCTGGCGCCTCAGTTGGACCAGCGTTCGTGCTGGACGTGCAGACCGCGTGAGATGTCGCTTCATCCAGTCCCAAACATGCTCAATGGGGGACAGATCCGGAGATCTTGCTGGCCAGGGTAGTTGACTTACACCTTCTAGAGCACGTTGGGTGGCACGGGATACATGCGGACATGCATTGTCCTGTTGGAACAGCAAGTTCCCTTGCCGGTCTAGGAATGGTAGAACGATGGGTTCGATGACGGTTTGGATGTACCGTGCACTATTCAGTGTCCCCTCGACGATCACCAGTGGTGTACGGCCAGTGTAGGAGATCGCTCCCCACACCATGATGCCGGGTGTTGGCCCTGTGTGCCTCGGTCGTATGCAGTCCTGATTGTGGCGCTCACCTGCACGGCGCCAAACACGCATACTACCATCATTGGCACCAAGGCAGAAGCGACTCTCATCGCTGAAGACGACACGTCTCCATTCGTCCCTCCATTCACGCCTGTCGCGACACCACTGGAGGCGGGCTGCACGATGTTGGGGCGTGAGCGGAAGACGGCCTAACGGTGTGCGGGACAGTAGCCCAGCTTCATGGAGATGGTTGCGAATGGTTCTCGCCGATACCCCAGGAGCAACAGTGTCCCTAATTGGCTGGGAAGTGGCGGTGCGGTCCCCTACGGCACTGCGTAGGATCCTACGGTCTTGGCGTGCATCCGTGCGTTGCTGTGGTCCGGTAGCAGGTCGACGGGCACGTGCACCTTCCGCCGACCACTGGCGACAACATCGATGTACTGTGGAGACCTCACGCCCCACGTGTTGAGCAATTCGGCGGTACGTCCACCCGGCCTCCCGCATGCCCACTATACGCCCTCGCTCAAAGTCCGTCAACTGCACATACGGTTCATGTCCACGCTGTCGCGGCATGCTACCAGTGTCAAAGACTGCGATGGAGCTCCGTATGCCACGGCAAACTGGCTGACACTGACGGCGGCTGTGCACAAATGCTGCGCAGCTAGCGCCATTTGACGGCCAACACCGCGGTTCCTGGTGTGTCCGCTGTGCCGTGCGTGTGATCATTGCTTGTACAGCCCTCTCGCAGTGTCCAGAGCAAGTATGGTGGGTCTGACACACCGGTGTCAATGTGTTCTTTTTTCCATTTCCAGGAGTGTATTAACAACAGAAACATTTCTATATTGTTTGCATATACTGGAACAAAGTTCATTGGTGGCACTAATTTCCTTGTTTACACACGACCAGGACATCAAGTCGTACCTTTGTGGTATATTTACGAGGATAACGTTTGTATGACTTAGTTCAGATAAACACTTGTTTAATTCGCAACAGGCTTTAGATGTATCATCTTGATAAATGTCATTAGATCCACCAAAGAGGACAACAAAATCTTTTGAAGACAGCTTTTTTATTTCTTCAGAAAAAACTAGTTTCCTTATTTCTGAGAGGGGCGCCCCAGGCTTTACAAAGCTCATCGATTTCACATTTGAAGCTTTATTTATGCGTGAGACAATACCGTGGCTGTGGCTATCGCCTAAAATGTAAAGTTTTGGAACATGGACGGGAGTTTTAGACTGATGTTTTCGTTCACACTCATGAGCAACTCATCTCTCACTTCCACAAGCTGCCCTAACAGTAAGTCTCTTACACTCACTAGTCCAATGGACGAAGTTGCTCATGTCCATCCACCCCCAATTGCCCATTCTCTGACCCATTCAACCCAACTCACTGTCATCTCTGTGTGTGTGTGTCTCTCTAAATGTCAATGCCTCCTGTCTTAGAGTCATAGATTCCTTCACTCTGCCTTATTACTACTGTTTCCTATTGCTGTCACTGCATCCCTCTTGCTCTCTCTTACTTCTACTATCTCATTCTTCCTTCCCACTGCTGCTGTATCTTCTCATTGTCAGTATCTCATTCTCCTTTGGTGCCACTGTTGTAGGGCATGTGATTAATGAAAATAACTTTATGAGGCAGAAAAATTTTGATTATTTAGTAATACGAAACTGAAATAACTCTAATAGCGGAGATGTTTAGTCGCAGATAGACACAAGAAAAAGACTTTAAAAAAAGCAAGCTTGCATCCAAAAAGGGTGTGTGCGTTTCCAATGAAGGCAATTTTGGCTGAAAGCTTACTTGTTTGAAAGTCTTTTTGTCATGCTTATCTGCAACTCAGCATCTCCACTACATGGTGAGTAGTTATCTATCCTTTTCATAATATTCTCATTATTCCATCCTGGATTTTCCATTGTTTGAAATAACTCAAAATTAATTTTACATATCACACTGGAATTTAGCTGCACAGAAATTTTGAATGTGCTTCAGTACTACAACACAAAATCCTTCCAATGATAATTGAGAAACTTTGCAGCATATTTCTTGATGCTACATCACTTTACAAATTACATTTTCGACTCACACTTGACATTATGAGCCTATTTAACATTTACAAGTAGTGTATCTTTCAAATTCTATATCCCAGAAACTAATCAAGATATAATGAAAATTTGTATGGCTATTCAACATCAGGAGCTTAGGAATAAATTGAAAAAATTGCATAACCACTTTGGAATCTGCTGCTGAATTACAGTGCACAAAAATGAAGTTTCTGGAGTGTTTCTGTATAAAGGATGATGGTTGTTGAAAATGGGAAGATGGCACTTCTAGATAAATCTTAGGCAACAGAGTTAAAATTTGAATAGCTCGCTGCTGTTAGTTACTTAGATATCTGGTACCAACAGCAAATAATCCGAGAAATGCCTCTCTCAAGTTATTTCAGGAACCACCCATGAGCTAAATGGCGGCTCCCTACAATATTTAGGGTGCACCATAAACAGCCCCGAATCTACGATATCTCTGAACCAAGTGTGTTAAACAAGACACCAAAAATTTAGAAAATATTTCAAGTATCTGTTCATTTTCTAGCGCACATCTTTCTGGAGAGTTTGATACATAAAACACATATCCTTGAGAAAAAGTAAGACATGTTATTCGGTCTTACATGTGTCAAAGTGCAGTGCCACATCTCTTGACAAAATGTTGTTCTATCGCACATCACTGTATCTTGCTTTGTGGAATTCAAACATGTATATTTTTTAATGGAGGCCATTAACCCTGTATTCAGGACAGTGGATATTAAAATGTCCTGGGGCACCTCTCCTGCTCCCACTCAACCTGTTTGACATCCTATTCCCCTCAAAGAAAGACTCACAATTAATACTGGGGGGGGGGGGGGGGGGGGGGGGGGGGGGGAGATTACTTGTGGTTGGAGAATAAAAACTTCTCAGAAAACTTTAAATCCTTATTACCTATTAGCTAATAACTTTTTCCTTTGTGTGACATGCCATTAAATGTAGGAAACACAAAACCAGAAAAGACTAAGAGACAAACAAGACAGTACTCATTTCTTCAACTCTTAGGTCCCAGCATTTTTTCTCTCTAATCTTGCTACAGCTTTATACAGTGTTCTTTTGCTTTCTGTGAAAGAATCTATTAACTCAAAGTTTCTCAAATGTTTTTCTAACTGAAAAATCAAAATAATGTTGTAAAATATTGAGAAAGCTGTTAAGTGAATAGTATCCAAGACTGGTGTGGTTTCTCAATTTTATTACATCAATTTTGTCACTGTGTGTTACATAAAATGTAATAGGCCTTTCTACTATTGCAGCAATTGTTGCACACACACCAAATAAGCGACAGTGTTTTGGCACAAATGGCCATTTTTATGTACCTCATTTACATAAATACATGACAGAACATAAAATACCAAATACCAAAATACCAACATCAAACACCTATTAGGTCTAATACAAGCAAAAATTTTATGTTAAGGAATAGTTTCACATTTCATTCACATGCTCCAGTTTCCCACACATGAGATCAAAAAGGAGTAGTATAAAATTTTTATATAAATTTGGAATTGTCTTTCTTCCACATAATTTGTGTTGTGTCCCCATTTCTTTTCCTTCCTTGTTCTACCAAACAATATTGTCATCATTAATTTTTTAACTATTCCTGCCATTGTAAAAACTTATTTTTTGGTTAGCTACACTAACCCTGCCAGAATCACAGGTTCAGTTATTCCACATTTATTCTCTGGTTAGGCATTACTACATGTTTTGCACTCTGTTTCTACAATAGAACTTAATGGCTGCTAACTGGAGATTTTACAACTGGCCCTTAGTATTGTTGTGATCTGGCAAAAGTTTCATTTTCTTGGATACACCAATTGTTAGTTAATTTTTTCACTCTGGTGATGTGAATCTATGCATTCCACTAATAAATATAACAATGCTGATCATCCGCTCACCCTATCAACCATATAAACAAACAGCAATTGGCATTCAACCATTCAGGCTAGCACATATAGCCTTGTTCCCTTTTGTCGGTGCGAAAGTTTCTTATTTGTAGATATGATGTGGATTCCCCTGGCAGAGAAATCTCATAAAATAGGCACACATCAAAAATCAAATTATGATTCATTCAGAAATCAACTTAGACTGTGTTCCAATATGTTCAAAATCCACTTTGGATGAGTGTGGATGATTGACAGAGCAACGTGCACTGGATAATAGGCGCTTTGTGAAACAAGATTTTTTTCATCAAGAATATGAATATGATGTCCCTTGAAATTGTTCCCTGTGGCAGATACCCACATTTGCCTGACCCCCAGCCCCCCATCCCCCCACCACACTAGATCCAGCTCTGACCATATACAACATCTAATGCAAAAAGGAGCCACTGATGGGATTAAACATTTTGTGGGAAAACAAACTCATGATTTATTATTGCTTTATGTTGCTACTGACTCAAAACACCCTGTCCTGTTCATCTAGCACAAAGTTCCTGCTGTGAGGAGAGACTGACTTATAGAATCATTTAGCATTTCATCGAAACTGTTTTGTCAGTTGATGTGGAGGGAGTGCTTTGTTCTGCCCGTGGAAAGCTGCACTTACTGTCACCTAAACAATGTGGCGGTCAATATAAGTACAAGATTATAATCACTTTTAGTCATTCACAGGCAATTACGAAGGCAGAAATGGTAGTACCAACATGGAAGAATTGGAGATCTTAAATACTCCAGAATGAGATTTTCACTCTGCAGTGGAGTGTGCCCTGATATGAATCTTCCTGGCATATTAAAACTGCGTGCCGGACGAGGTACTGACAGAATTGAAGCTGTGGGGATGGGTTGTGAGTTGTGCTTGGGTAGCTCAGATGGTAGAGCACTTGCCCACGAAAGGCAAAATTCCCGAGTTTGAGTCTTGGTCCGGCATACAGTTGTAATCCGAAAGGAAATTTCATCTTAAATACTTTTTCATAGACCTATGATTAAAAAACAGAATATACTGCCAGAGAAGATTCATTTGCTCCAAATGATGGTACAGTTGATAGATCAGATACATCTCGATTTCAGTCGACTTTAATACCAGTCATTTATTATGCGATTTTGTATTACAAGCAGTATTTACAATTTCATTTCCATTTGTGACATCAAAGTACTGATGTAAGCATTCTTCCTTTGTACAGACAATGCTATAGACCATCAGTCACCACCATCAGCACCTTAACATGTGCATATCTCTAAACAAAGTTCAAAGAAGTGTGGAAATGGAAATGGAAAAAGAAGAGCACAGTCAATAAGGAATGTGAAGATGACAGCTCAGACTGGACAGCTGACGAAGTTTCCAAAACACGATCACAGAAATAACAGACCACATCCTTAATGAGCTTAGGAACAGATTTCATGCAATACAAAATGAAAATAATTTGTTTGGGTTTTTACACGAGACTCAGCTGCAGACATTATAGGACAAAGAGGTTAATATCTGGGCAAAGCAGTTAGCTGCTACATATAACAATAACCTTAATGAGGATGAATTACTAATAGAACTGCAGAGTTTTAAATACTGCACTCTTAATTCAATAACAGCCATGAAAGTACAAAACCTCGCAAAACTTTTGACCTTAACTTGTCAAACTGCACTACTGGAAGCACAAACAAATATGGCAATGCCACTTGGGCAATGGCATTTTTCCCACAATGCCTGTTTCAGTTTCATCAAATGAAAGGAGTTTTAGTGAAGTGTTTGGCAACTATGAATAGTGATAAACTATCTAGTGCAGAGGTTTCCAACCTTTCTTAGACAAATACCCCTGACTGCAAAGGACAGTAGCTAGTTTCTCCACCTACAACCTACCATCTGTTGCCCCCACCCAAATCACACACATTACCACCAACTCTAGCACCTAACTAAAGTGTAGAATAAGAGAGTTTTATTGGACCCCATTGTGTGTGTGTGTGTGTGTGTGTGTGTGTGTGTGTGTGTGTGTGAGAGAGAGAGAGAGAGAGAGAGAGAGAGAGAGAGAGAGAGAGAGAGAGAGAGAGAGAGAAGTGCTAACCACATGGTGCAGACCAGTGAACAGAGGGAATTATGCTCCCTACAACTGACACAGGCAGGGGGAGGAGCACAATCAATGCTCATGTCAGACTGACATCTGCAGTGTCAGTACAAACAAAGATGCCATTGCAATACAAAAACATCTGTCCTCATGGAAGGAGGAACATAGAGCTTGACACTGCAGTGTCACACCATCAACTCCACCTTCTTGGGCAACAAATTTACTTCAAAAGCTAACATGAAATGTCCAATATTCACTATGTTGTCTTTCAACGTCCACAGGTCAAGCAGAACAAATTGGTCACCATCTTGTTCCAAATTAATTTTCAACTCATTGCCATTCTGTAAAAGGAGATGACAGTTGGAAAATGATACCCTAACCATATTCAAACTTTTACAGGGGCTTATAGTACAGGAATTTCACCCAGCACATCACATGTGAGCATCATCTGTGACTCAGTAGGGGAAGTAGTTTTAATCAGAACTGAACCACTTTTCATTTCTTGAGATCAAAACCACTTTCCCAAACTTGTCCACAAGTTTTTCAACAAAGATAATTGGTTTTATAGTAAAAAAAAGTAATCTCCAACCCCTATAACAAATCAAGTATTTTTTGCCTCATCTATGACCCCTATGTTCCTCCCATGGCATAAAGAATACTGGAGTTTTGTGGCCACCACAGGAGAAATTTTAATTTGCTTCATGTGTGAATCTCTTGCCATGTTACCACACATTCAAAATGGGGGCTCTCTACATGAGCACCACCCAGGCATAGCAACAGTTCCCCGTCCAGTTAACAGTTGCCCAGAATATGCATGGTCCAGCCACAACAGACACATACTCCATGACTGGCAAGTGGAGTTTACAGCTCAGGCATCAACAATGCAATTCCTGCTTTTTGAAGGTCCTATCAAACACAAGCAAAATGGAATGGCTTTTATGCTGGCTTTTGGATGCAGTAACTTTGCACAAGAGGGAGGATCTGAAGGGAGAAAGGCACAGAAGGTGGAAAATAAGCCATATTGGGTGAACTTTTCCAGATGGTCTGGACATCTATAAAATTTGAAAGGAGCAGCTGGTCAAACCCAAGTATGTGACCATATACACAAGAATGAAAAGTTGTTGAATGTGAGAAGAGAATAAAACAAATGTCCAAAATCATAAACAAGATCCAAGCACAATCAGCACCAAAAATATTATGCAATGGGAAGGTAGAGAGGAGAAAGTAATAGTAGAAAGACTGACCTGTAACACAGACAGGGATGTACTGCTGCAAGGATACTCACAAGAGATGTTAGCCCTTTGGTCTGGAGGGGTGGGGTGTGGGGAGAGGGGCATGACATATATCTAAAAACCCCTTTAGTTTTGAGTTATTACAAAAAGTTAACGTTCAACAAGTTCCCAGCTTCAACCCAAGAACTTCTATCTATTCATCCCAAATGGCATTGTGTTGCTATAGAGACTTGTCTACATCCATCATCTCACTGTCTTCAATGTGTCCACTGTGAACACACACTAGGGTATAATATTCATTTCATGAGTAGGCAGACATTATTATTATTATTATTATTATTATTATTATTATTATTATTTCTTTCTTTTCTCAGGCGTTATGTCTGGTCAAAAATGGAAAGTGACGCGGACCTTGATCAAGCGTGACTTCCTTTTAACTGTACGGTGTATGTTACATTGCATTTAGGTAATTTCGGGTAACTGAACATGTATCAATAATTACAGATTTCTGTAGTTGTATATATAAGTTTGGATGTAGATGCATTGCATTGATGTACTGGTGGATATTGTGTGGTATGACTCCTGTATTTGATAGTATAATTGGTATAATGTCAACTTTATCCTGATGCCACATGTCCTTGACTTCCTCAGCCAGTTGGATGTATTTTTCAATTTTTTCTCCTGTTTTCTTCTGTATATTTGTTGTATTGGGTATGGATATTTCACTTAGTTGCGTTAATTTCTTCTTTTTATTGGTGAGTGTGATGTCAGGTTTGTTATGTGGTGTTGTCCTATCTGTTATAATGGTTCTGTTCCAGTATAATTTGTATTCATCATTCTCCAGTACATTTTGTGGTGCATAATTGTATGTGGGAACTTTTTGTTTTATTAGTTTATGTTGTATGGCAAGTAGTTGATGTATTATTTTTGCTACATTGTCATGTCTTCTGGGGTATTCTGTATTTGCTAGTATTGTACATCCGCTTGTGATGTGATCTACTGTTTCTATTTGTTGTTTGCAAGTTCTGCATTTATCTGTTGTGGTATTGGGATCTTTAATAATATGCTTGCTGTAATATCTAGTGTTAATTGTTTGATCCTGTATTGCAATCATGAATCCTTCTGTCTCACAGTATATATTGCCTTTTCTTAGCCATGTGTTGGATGCGTCTTGATCTATATGTAGCTGTGTTAGATGATACGGGTGCTTTCCATGTAGTGTTTTCTTTTTCCAATTTACTTTCTTCATATCTGTTGATGTTATGTGATCTAAAGGGTTGTAGAGCTGGTTATGAAATTGCAGTGGTGTAGCCAATGTATTTATATGAGTGATTGCTTTGTGTATTTTGTTAGTTTCTGCTCGTTCCATAAAGAATTTTCTTAAATTGTCTACCTGTCCATAATGTAGGTTTTTTATGTCGATAAATCCCCTTCCTCCTTCCTTTCTGATTAATGTGAATCTTTCTGTTACTGGAGCTATGTGATGTATTATATATTTGTGGCATTGTGATAGTGTAAGTGTATTGAGTGCTTCTAGGTCTGTGTTACTCCATTTCACTATTCCAAATGAGTAGGTCAATATTGGTATAGCATAAGTATTTATAGCTTTTGTCTTGTTTCTTGCTGTCAATTCTGTTTTCAGTATTTTTGTTAGTCTTTGTCTGTATTTTTCCTTTAGTTCTTCTTTAATATATGTATTATCTATTCCTATTTTTTGTCTGTATCCTAGATATTTATAGGCATCTGTTTTTTCCATCGCATCTATGCAGTCGCTGTGGTTATCCAATATGTAATCTTCCTGTTTAGTGTGTTTTCCCTTAACTATGCAATTTTTCTTACATTTGTCTGTTCCAAAAGCCATATTTATATCATTGCTGAATACTTCTGTTATCTTTAGTAATTGGTCGAGTTGTTGATTTGTTGCTGCCAGTAGTTTTAGATCATCCATGTATAGCAAATGTGCGATTTTGTGTTGGTATCTTCCAGTAATATTATATTCATAATTTGTATTATTTAGCATGTTGGATAGTGGGTTCAGAGCAAGGCAGAACCAGAAAGGACTTAATGAGTCTCCTTGGTATATTCCATGCTTAATCTGTTTTGGCTGTTATGTCATATTATTTGAATTTGTTTGGATATTAAGTGTGGTTTTCCAATTTTTTATTACTATGTTTAGGAACTGTATCAATTTAGGATCTACTTTGCATATTTCCAATATTTGTAATAACCATGAGTGGGGTACACTATCAAAAGCTTTCTGGTAATCAATGTGTGCGTAGTGTAGTGACCTTTGTTTAGTTTTAGCTTGATATGTCACTTCTGCATCTATTATCAGTTGCTCTTTACATCCTCGTGCTCCTTTGCAACAGGCTTTTTGTTCTTCATTTGTAATTTTGTTGTGTGTTGTATGTGTCATTAATTTCTGTGTAATGACTGAAGTTAATATTTTGTATATTGTTGGTAGGCATGTTATGGGGTGATATTTGGCTGGGTTTGCTGTGTCTGCTTGATCTTTAGGTTACAGATAGGTTATTCCATGTGTAAGTGTATCAGGGAATGTGTATGGGTCTGCAATGTAACTGTTAAATAATTTAGTTAGATGTGAATGTGTTGAGGTGAACTTCTTTAGCCAGAAATTTGCTATTTTATCTTTTCCTGGGGCTTTCCAACTGTGAGTAGAACTAATTGCTCAGGTGACTTTATGTTGCAAAATTATCAATTCAGGCATGCGCAGTGGTTAGACACTGGACTCGCATTCGGGAGGACGACGGTTCAATCCCGCATCCGGCCATCCTGATTTAGGTTTTCCGTGATTTCCCTAAATCACTCCAGGCAAATGCCGGGATGGTTCCTCTGAAAGGACACGGCCGACTTCCTTCCCCATCCTTCCCTAATCCGATGAGACCGATGACCACGCCGTCTGGTCTCATTCCCCAAAACCAACCAACCAACTTCAGGCATTTTTGGTGTCATCTTGAATGTGTCCATTTCTGCTTGTGTCCACCATGCATATCTGTTATGTTGTACCGGGTTTGACGATATGTTGCTCCAGAAGTGCTCCATGTCTGTTATGTTTGGTGGATTGTCTATTTTAATGTGTGTTGTCTATTGTCTGGTAAAATCTCTTTTGGTTTGTGTTGAATGTTTGGTTTTGTTTCCTTCTATTTTCACTTTTTTTGTATCTTGTAAGTCATTTGGCCAATGCTTGTAATTTTTGCTTCTTTTCATCTAATTGCTCTATCACTTCTTATTGTGAGATTTTACCTACCCTTTTCCATTTGTTTTTTTTCTGAAATTTCATTTCTTATAAATTGTGTTAGCTGTCCGATGTCTTTTCTCAGTTTTTCTATTCTGGTCTGTAGCCGGTATTGCCATGCTGGTTTTGTGGGTTTCTTCTGTGTGTGTTGGTTGGTTCTGATCTCTGCCTAGTGTGTATATTTAGTGTAGTGAGTGCTCCTATATAAAACAGTAGTTGTAACTCTTCCATAGTTGTATTTTCGTTTATTTTGTTGTGTATGACTGTGTTTATAGTAGTTATTGTTGTTTTGATTTGTGGGTTATTTGGTGGTCTATGCAAGAATGGTCTAAAGTCTGTATTTGTGTCTTTGTATTGTATATATGTCTGCTGAAATCTTTCTTCTATATCTAATGTGTGTGTTACTTTGTGTTCTATTTGTGCTTGTTCTGGTGGCTGTTTTAAGATTTCGTTTTCTACTGATTGTTTAATTGATGTGTGTTGTTCTTTGTTTGTTTGCTCTGGGATGTTTGAGTTCAGTACTGTATTTTCTTCTTCTTCTTCTTCTTCTTCTGATTACACATTATTTTGTTCCAGTATTTGTTGTACTTGTTGTTTGATGTTTTCTAATTCTGACTGGGGTATCCTGTTATTTTTTATTATTACACAGATCTGATCAGCTAGTTGTTGTTCTGTTAAAAATTTTAATTCTGGGTATCTGGTAATAAATGTTGTGTAATCTTGTGATCTGTATCCAGTTGTGTTGGTTCCTAAGTTTGTTGCTGGGTAATAACAGAACATGAGGTGTAAGTTAACTTCATCAGACCATCTCATCCTCTGTCTTTCTTTTGCTTCTAGGATGGTTGCAGGAAGCATGTCCTGCAAAACACCTCTATTTGGATTTAAATCATTTTCCGTGTGGCTAGCAGTGCCATTACCATTGTGGACGGGCATAGGGTTCAAGTGTCGTCCCCGACCATGACAGCGCTTGTCCGAGGCTTCACTAGTTCTGTCCTGAACCAACTAATCACACTAAAAGGGGGGTTAGCCCTATTAGTGGTTTGTTCTTTTCGTCACCTTTTACGACTTGCAGAACATACCGGAGGCCTATTCTTTCCCCGGGATTTTTTATTTTTATTATTTTTATTATTATTATTTTATTATTATTATTATTATTATTATTATTATTATTATTATTATTATTATTATTATATCTTCTTTCCTTTCTCAGACCTTAGGTCTGGTTAGAAACCGAAAGTGACACGGACCTTGATCAAGTGTGACTTCCTTTTAACTGTATGGTGTATGTTACATTGCATTTAGGAAATTTCGGGTAATTGATCATGTATCAATAATTACAGATTTCTGTAGTTGTATATATCCGTTAGGATGTAGCTGTATTGCGTTGATGTACTGGTGGATATTGCATGGTATGACTCCTGTAGTTGATAGTACAATTGGTATAATGTCAACTTTATCCTGATGCCACATGTCCTTTACTTCCTCAGCCAGTTGGATGTATTTTTCAATTTTTCTCCTGTTTTCTTCTGTATATTTGTTGTATTGGGTATGGATATCTCGATTACTTGTGTTAATTTCTTCTTTTTATTGGTGAGTATGATGTCAGGTTTGTTATGTGGTGTTGTCCTATCTATTATAATGGTTCTGTTCCAGTATAATTTGTATTCATCATTCTCCAGTACATTTTGTGGTGCATAATTGTATGTGGGAACTTTTTGTTTTATTAGTTTATGTTGTATGGCAAGTTGTTGATGTATTATTTTTGCTACATTGTCATGTCTTCTGGGGTATTCTGTATTTGCTAGTATTGTACATCCGCTTGTGATGTGATCTACTGTTTCTATTTGTTGTTTGCAAATTCTGCATTTATCTGTTGTGGTATTGGGATCTTTAATAATATGCTTGCTGTAATATCTAGTGTTTATTGTTTGATCCTGTATTGCAATCATGAATCCTTCCATCTCACTGTATATATTGCCTTTTCTTAGCCATGTGTTGGATGCGTCTTGATCTATGCGTGCCCGTGTTACACGATACTGGTGCTTGCCATGTAGTGTTTTCTTTTTCCAACTTACTTTCTTCGTATCTGTTGATGTTATGTGATCTAAAGGGTTGTAGAGCTGGTTATGAAATTACAGTGGTGTAGTCGATGTATTTATATGAGTGATTGCTTTGTGTATTTTGCTAGTTTCTGCTCATTCTATAAAGAATTTTCTTAAATTGTCTACCTGTCCATAATGTAGATTTTTTATGTCAATAAATCCCCTTCCTCCTTCCTTTCTGATTAATGGGAATCTTTCTGTTGCTGAATGTATGTGATGTATTCTATGTTTGTGGCATTGTGATCGTGTAAGTGTATCGAGTGCTTCTAGGTCTGTGTTACTCCATTTCACTCCTCCAAATGGTAGGTTAATATTGGTATAGCATAAGTATTTATAGCTTTTGTCTTGTTTCTTGCTGTCAATTCTGTTTTCAGTATTTTTGTTGGCCTTTGTCTATATTTTTCTTCTTTAATATTTGTATTGTCTATTCCTATTTTTTGTCTGTATCCTAGATATTTATAGGAATCTGTTTTTTCCATCGCATCTATGCAGTCGCTGTGGTTATCCAATATGTAATCTTCTTCTTTAGTGTGTTTTCCCTTGACTATGCTATTTTTCTTACATTTGTCTGTTCCAAAACACATACTTATATGGCTTATATCTAAGTAGTTGTAGTTATTATTATTATTAAATACGGCTATGAGAATGATAGTGGACATGAGGCATTTCCAGACTGAATATGTTAAATCATTCAACCTTTGAAGTTGTGTACCGTTTTTGGCTGAAAGAAAGTCTGTAGAACAACAGGCAATCGACTGAGGAAGATCGTATGTTGGTCATATGACTCATCAGAAAGAGCATATTGTATGGGCAACCAGGGAAGTAACTGGTATCAGTTGAAGACAAGTGGCTCTGGCATGTGTTACATCACCAAATTCAGCAAGGATGTTGTTCAAGAGCAACGTGTGTATCCATACCGTCTTCAATGTGAACAGTGCCTTACATCTGCTAAACACCTATCATGGGAGAACTTTTTTAATTTGTTTGTTATACCAACTGCTAATCTGTTGTTTATCTTTTCAGTTTTGTTTACAGAAGAGGCAATGATTGAAAGAGATGAAACAAATTTCCACATCCAACATACATATGTATGCTACAGTAAGGGCTAGACATTAATACCAGTTTAATATGAAGGGCCCGCATCTCGTGGTCGTGCGGTAGCGTTCTCGCTTCCCACGCCCGGGTTCCCGTGTTCGATTCCCGGCGGGGTCAGGGATTTTCTCTGCCTCGTGATGGCTGGGTGTTGTGTGCTGTCCTTAGGTTAGTTAGGTTTAAGTAGTTCCAAGTTCTAGGGGACTGATGACCATTGCTGTTAAGTCCCATAGTGCTCAGAGCTATTTGAACCATTTTTTTTTAATATGAAGGCTGGTATTTAGGTCTGGTAGGACCATATGCTCTCCCAGTACATCTTACAGTTACTGTCTGCAAGCTCTTCATTCAGAACAGCTTCCTAATTTACGATTGGCCCCTGCTAATAAGAGACCTGTGGTTTATGGCTGATGGAGCACCAGCACATCACACTATCAGTGTTCTAATTGCACTGGATGGATGGATGGACAGGTGGAGCAGGACCAGTTCCGTGGCCTGCATGTTCTTCAAACTGCAATCTTTTGCAGTATTATCACTGGAGGTAGCTTAAAAACTCGTTCATCCACCTGATCACGTGGATGCAGAAACACTTCATCAGTGTGACACAGAAGCCCACAAAAGCATTTGTAACTATCAGAAACTATTTGAAATTATGGAACAGTTCACAATTTGATGAGTACCTCCGTGATAGAAGGAAATTGATGACATTTTGAGGATTTATTACGAGTCTGTATTTTGATGAGCTCTGATCAGCTGAATTGTGAACATTGCTTAATAACTCAAAGACTAACAATTGTTAAACATGTCTATACACAACTTTTTTTAATTTCTTTTTCGTAAGCAACATTTCCCCAAAATTTTTGAAAAAAGCGATGTACATAAGTTAAAGACATCAATACCAATATATTTTATTGCTGTTATGGTATAGTATAGTTTTTACTGGGCCATGTAGGTGAACTGAATATATCAAAGTGTTACATTAGAATAGTGCAGTTTTTCATGTGCTGCTATGGTATTGGGTAGTTGTACCAAGTTTTTGAGGTCATCAACACCATTTCTTTTCTTTAGCAGCGTTTTCATATTGTATAATTTTCTGAGGGAAGTTTATTTTGATCTTATGTTAGTTTGTCTCCATCCAAAACACTCAGTCCATTGTGGCAGTCCCATTAATTAAATTACTGGGTATTAGGAATTGAAATGATTTTGAAGTGGGCAATGTGTGTTTCTTCATGCCGCATGGTGAGTGCATGATGTAATTGTCACAATTTTCTAATTTGTTTTCTCTTCCTGTATGAAGTTTGTGTTTCTGTATTTCTTACAGTAATTTGTTACATATGTATCATATAACCTGTCAAAATTAGTTTCATGCTTAACAACTAATCATGTGATTAAGAGGGTGTCCTATATATAGGATGTCTGTCATGTGTAGTAAGTTATCATGTCTCATAGTTACATTTGTTGGACACACTCATAGGGAAACTTACAACATTTCAATATTATTAGTAGTTAATGTTATATCAAACACATGTTTTAGCAATCACTTTGTATGATATGACATGAAACACTTCACATGCAAACCACATTTCACTTTCCACATCTTTTGGTTTTTGTATGGCAAAACCTGCAATGAGACTATTTCTCTTGGACCATCACACAGTGATCTTTTCCATGAATCCTGAAGTCTTGATGCTCTGTCTTTGATGGCCTTCCTTTACACATGCACATTTGGGCATTTGTTTCCATGGAGGAAGTTACAATATGGCATCAAAATTCAAGGTGGGCCAGGTTATAATTACATATGAACTTGACACATTTTTTTCAGCTGCACGAGTGTGATGCATTGTCAAAGTGAAATACCATGTTTTCCCTTTATAGATTTTCTATAGGGGCTTATTTTATAATCAGCACTGTCAATTCCTCTAAAATTTTTGCAGCAAAAATGAATTATTTGAGTTTGTTAGATCACTATGCTTGCTTTCAATCTGCAAAAACGTTTTTTACCCTTCATAGTGGTTTTACTGGTGTGGAGGTGGAAGCAATTGAGACCACACTATTGTCATTCCATCTGGCAACTACTATATTGCTAGACTTGCCCCTTTTGAAATAAATTGTTCCCTGAGCTGATTTCTTCATCATCTTGTTGATCAGTAGGGGGCATTTGAGATCAGCATCTGTCTAATTGCCCCTGTGTCTTGGATGCTTTATCATAATTTAGTAAGGAGGTGAAATGATGTGAAGCAATTGTGAAAACAGTGGAAAAAGAGTACTTCCCTAAACTGAGCAACACTGAATAATACTGAAGAACAATACTTGCTCCTAAGCCCAAGTGTTTGTAGCTCTGCAGTAGAGTAGTACTTTAATCTTGGCAAGCATCCACATTTTTAATGTGTCCAGTCCTTGCAGGTCCAATCCAAGTTTTGTAACCACACTATACTTTTTTCTATAATGAACTGCTTGCACAAATGCTTACTGAAATAAGGCACCATTCTTTTATCAGTGCTATGATTTCCTTCATGGAGTGGATTGTTTTGGAATCATTTGCCAAGAAATTGAAATAACTGCCTCCTGTCAGTCAGCTTGTTTGACTTACTTAGATCATAACTGTCAGATAAGTAGTAAGTGTAATTTGGAAATTATGAATTTGAATCTACAGTGGGAAAAAGGCCCCAGCAGCATGATCTGCCTCTGCTTCAGTATAGCTGCCAAGTCAAACTATTGCAATAAATGGTATAATCTCAATTGAAGTCACATCACCCAGGCTATTAAGTTGGCAACCTATTGGTTTGTGAATGTAACATGCATTATTAAAAGTGACAAACTATTTGGAAAGGTCTTCAATTGTTGGGAACATAATATTGTTGAGACCAATCATTATCACACTCAGCCAAGTCACCTTCTCCCAGTATCATTGTTGTGACTTGCCGAGCTTTCAAAGTGCCACCACGCAGTTATGCGAGTCCTCTACATGCGGCACTGTCTGCCAGCCATGCAGCAGCAGCGCCACCTAGGCAGGCAGCCAGCCAGCCAGCGGCCACTAGACTTGGACTCAGTTATGATTTGACTGTTAAAGTGTACACATGTCTTACTCTGTTTACTTGATCTGTGACTTTCATGTATTGCGTCTACCTTGAAATATATTTGTTCAACTTGAAGTTATAACAATTGGCGACGAGGTAGTGAATTTTTCTTTTCCATTGTTGACCCACATGTTTCCATGGCTACTTTAGAGCAACTACTGCAAGGTCTCATAGAACAGCACACGCTTCTCACAAATGCGATTAGTGATTTTGTCGCAGCATCAAATGCGGGTTGTCGCTCGTCGTGGTCTCTACCTACTTTTCCTCCTTACAACGAGATGGCGGAAGACTGGTCTGATTACGAAATACGTCTTCGACAGCGCTTCTTGGCATTTCATGTCGCAGATGAACAAACATGTAAGTCTCTGTTCCTTTCATGGATTTCACCTCAAATGTATCAGTTGTTGTAGCAATTGGCTCCTTTAAAAGATCCTGCATCTTTGTCCTTTGCTCAAATAAGCTCACTTCTGTCCGTCTATTTTCAAAAGCAAATGAATGTGGTAGTCTCTCGTGTTGCCTTTTATCATTGTCAAAAACAACCGAATCAGTCCTATCACGCTTGGGATGCTGAACTTCACGGCCTCAGTAGAAAGTGTCAATTTGTTACTGAAGTTCACAAAGAATCCTACGGCAATTCCATGGTACGGGATGCTATTATCCGATCGGCGCCCAACAAAGAAGTTAGGAAACATGCCCTTCAGTTGGCAAATCTGACTCTGGATGAAGTCCTATCCATCGCTCAGTCTTTTGAAATTTCTTGCACCACTGGAGCTCAAATAGAGGCATGGGGAAACGTTGAGGAAATACAACCTCTGTGTGGTGATGATGAAGCGTGTGGTGTGTCCCCGCCGACGACATGGCCACAGTACACCCCCAAGCACAGCCTCAGCCTAGCTGTAAACAAACCTCTAAGAAACTGCAGCAAAACCCATGGCAACTTCTTTCATGTCCGCGGTGTTTTACGAAACATTCACGACAAGACTGTCCACAACGTTGGACCGCGTGTCACAAATGCAAAAATAGGGTCATGTGTCATCCGTTTGCAAATCCGACCGCATACATGATGTTCATGAACATGACACTGATTCTGCTTCTGTGTTGTCTGTCAATAGTACTACTTCCCTTTCAGGGAAGTTATTCCTCACTGTCCAAATACTTGGTCGAGATGTTCGCATGCAGGTGGATATTGGTTCTTCTGCCACTATCATCAATTCTCAGATGTATCTTCAGTTGGGTTCTCCTATCCTGTGACCTGCCACTAGGCAATTAAGGACTTACAATAAACAGAATATTTCTCTCTTGGGACAACTTAATGCTGAGGTATCTTACAAATCTGTGGTTTGCATTGTTCCCATATATGTGGTCGACCATAGTAATGCGGAGAATCTTTTTGGTTTCGATGCCTTTCGTGTTTTTGGGTTCTCCATAGATGACTGTCAATATCGTCTCTGATGCTATTCCTTATGCTATTCCTTATGCTCAATTGGATTCCTTGTCGACGGCATTTTCGTCCATTTTTTCTCCTGGGTTAGGCCGTGAAAACGACTTTGAAGCTCATGTCATGCTCAAACCCACTGCTCAGCCTAAGTTTTTTCGGGCTCAGTCCATTCCTGTGGCCCTTCGTGATAGGGTCCAATGGGAGCTGGATTGTCTCACTGCTTCAGGGGTCTTGCTTCCTGTCACTTCCAGTGACTGGTCCCCTCCTGTCATTGTCGTTGCTAAGCCAAATGGTGATATTCGTCTCTGTAGCGATTTCAAAGCCACTGTAAATGCTGAATGCCCTATCGACACTTACCCTATGCCTCGACCTGAAGAATTGGTCACTAAACTTGCTGCAGGCAAGTATTTTTCTAAACTTGACCTGTCAGAAGCTTATCATCAACTTCCTCTCGACGCTGCTTCCCGGCAGTTTCTGGTCCTTAACATGCCTTTCGGCCTCTATCAATACCAACAACTGCCATTTGGGATTGCCAGCATCCCTGCTCTCTTTCAGCAATTCTTGGAACAATTATTTCTCACTGTCCCTGGGTGTATAAATTACCAGGACGACATTGTTGTCACTGGCTCCACCACTGAGGAACATTTTCAAAATCTCTGCACAATTTTCTGTGTCTTACAGACTGCCGGTCTTAAGTGTAATCTTCAGAAATCAAAATTTCTTCAGGCATACCTTGTGTTTCAACTCTCTCAGGATGGTATTCGTCCGCTTCAGCAAACTGTCGCTGCGATCGATGCCCTTCTTTGCCCTACATCTGTTAAGGAACTTCAGGCCTTCTTGGGGAGAACAGCATACTATCACAAGTTTTTACCATCTGCTGCTTTGGTGGCTCTGTCGTTGCATCACCTGTTGCATAAAAATGTGCCTTCTCACTGGTCCACGTCATGCGATGTGGCTTTCCAGAAATTGGAGACTATGCTGAGACAGGCCCCGTGAGTGGCTACTTATCGACCTGGACAATATCTTGTTCTTGCCACGGGCGCCTCTTAATACAGGGCTGGTGCAGTCCTTGAGCACCATTTTTCTGACGGTTCTGAACAAAGCCATTGCTTATGCCTCCAAAACGCTCACAGATGCCCAACAAAAGTATTCTCAAATTGAAAAAGAAACTTTGGCCATTATTTATGCTCTTCATAAGTTTGGTGTTTTTCTCTATTGATCCAAATTTCATCTTGTTATGGACCACAAACCACTTGTTTCCTCGATTCATCCATCAACATCGCTTCCTGACAAGGCTGCACACCGCCTCCAGCATTGGGCTCTTTACTTGTCTTGTTTCAATTATGAGATTCATTTCTGGCCAATGGATCAACATGCGAATGCTGATGCACTGTCTCACCTTCCCATGGGTCCTGATCTGGCATTCGATAGGGACAAACTGTTGTGTTTCCACCTGGATGTTGCCGAGCAGTGCGTTGTGGATGGGTTCCCCATCACTGGGGACCGGCTGGCAGCTGCTACGGGTTCAGACCCTACTCTCTCCCGGGTTTTGCGCTGTATTCAGAAGGGTTGGCCAGATCGTCCATCCACTAAGACTTCTGATGCATTGCAGAACTACTACACTTTGCGCTACTGCCTCATGGCTAGGGATGGTGTTATCCTGTTTTCCACCGAAAGTGCTTCGCCATGTGTTGTGGTACCTGCGTCTTTGTGTGCTTCGGTCTTATGCCTCCTTCACCAAGTGCACTGGGGTGTGTCTCGCACAAAATATCTGGCACACTGTTATTTGTACTGGCCCGGCAACAACTGAAATTGCGTACATGGTCACTGCCTGCAGCCCTTGTGCATCAGAGGCCCATCTTTGTCACTGTGGCCTTCAGCTGAGAAGCCCTGCAAGCGTATTCATGCTGACTTCACGGGACCTTATTTAGGTACTTATTGGCTTCTTGTTATTGATGCCTACTCTAACTCTCCTTTCATTGTCCGTTGCACGTCGCCTACCACCGCGGCAACCATCAATGCTCTAGCTCACAAAGGCGTTCCCTCTATTCTTGTTACTGATAATTGTCCGCAATTTGCCTCTTCTGATTTTTCAGATTTTTGTGCTCGTCACGGCGTCATGCACATCACGGCCCCTCTGTTCCATCCACAGTCAAACGGTGAGGCTGAACGACTGGTCCGCACATTTAACGCTCAGATGAGGAAACTCCTGACTTCTTCTGCTGCTGATGATGCGCTTCTCCAATTTCTGTCTTCTTACCGTTTCACCCCCATGGGTGACCACAGTGCGGCTGAGCTCTTACATGGCCGACAGCCCTGCACGCTACCTCCTCTTCTGCGGCCTTCCACCTCACGGCCGCAGATGCCTTTGCTTGGCCAGTTCACCGCCGGCGACCTTGTATGGGTACGGGGATATGGCAGGCAGACAAAATGGAGTCCTGGCCACATCTTACAACAGCGTAGCTGACGCCTGTATGAAATCCAGATGGACACGGGTGTTGCAGTGCATCATTTGGACCAGGTTCAGCCTCGTGTGCCGGCAACACCTGTTCCGGATGCCGCTACACCACCTTCGGCTCTACCTGATGCTCGGGATCCTGGAATATCCATCACTCACAACATAGTCCTCTCACCATCATCTCGGTGCCACCACAAGAACTGACGCCAACAGGAGATGTGCCCATGCAGGAACCAGATGACCATCATCTGTCGGAACAACTGTATTCGCCTCCTCCTCCTATGGACGCACACACATCGCCCATCTCTCCCGTTATAACAACCGGACTTGCCGCAACGGGCAAATTGGTGCATGGGATCCCAGCAGATTTGACCCCCACATCTAATGTCATCTCAACACGTTATCATCGGGGACACTTCCGTCCATACGAGAAGCCGCCTGTTTGAGACTTTACGGCCAGTCAAACAACACCTATGGACGTTAGCAATCTACAGGCCACCTCCATCAAGACCTGTGCAAAGACTTCAAAGTGGGGAAAAGTGTTGTGACTCACCGATCTTTCAAAGTGCTGCTACGCAGTTATGCACGTCCTCTCAATGCGGTGCTGTCTGCCAGCCATGCTGCAGCAGCAGCAGCAGCAGCAGCAGCAGCAGCACCAGCACCACCTAAGCCACCAGCCAGCCAGCGGCTGCTAGACTTGAACTCAGTTATGGTTTGACTGTTAAAGTGTACACGTGTCTTACTCTGTTTACTTGATCTGTGACTTTCATGTATTACATCTTCCTTGAAATATATTTGTTCAATTTGAAGGTATAACAATCACCATTTTCATTGTGTCTGCTATCCCCTGCATTTACCATTTCTCCTCATGCTCCCACCATTCCAGTGTGTTCACATTCGATAGCTAGTTGTTCCCCTTCACCGCATTCAATAACTATTGTTCTCCTTTACCAGTTCTCAATTGTTTACATAGAAAAGTATTTAATCTGCAATGTTTTCATTGCCTGAATCCTCACCAGTCACACCATTACAAGGATTAGTGGGACAGAGTCCTGTTAGTGAAATTAGACAGCTGGTATTCACAGTGTCATCACTGTGTACTTCATTTTCAAGGATTCTCCAAGACTGATCAAAACTGAAACTCCTATATAAAATTAAATTACAGTAAAATTATCATTTGCTATAAATGAGCTCCGCCTTTTGTGACTGATTTACTATATGTAATAGGGCAATATACGATACTGAACATTGTCATCACTGTTGGTGATATACTGTTTTAACACATCAATATGGTAAGTTGCTTTATTTTTAGCTTGTGGATATAAAACGAGTACTTTCAAACAAATGAAGAGTGTATAACACAAACTATTCATACACAGGGGGTACCATTCTGCATGTTTCTAGGCACAGGAACATTAACACAACTTCCCAGTCACAATCGCATATTAGTGCTGCCAGATCCTGTTAGCTGACTCTGATTCAGACTTCTAACATAGGCAAGCAGTAGGTACTAGCATATGATATAATAGGTTTGCAGAAAGAACAATACATACCATCCTACATGTATGACATCAGTCTTATCTGAGTTTATGGTCTGGCACAAGCTGGAATTCACATTAATTGTAACATTCAATAAAATCAGTGACCTTCAACCGTAACGTCACTGATATGTCCAGAATGCATTAAGAAGCAACGCCCCTTCCACACACACACACACACACACACACACACACACACACAAAAACACACACACAAACACACAGGACAGGGACAGAGAGAGAGAGAGAGAGAGAGAGAGAGAGAGAGAGAACACGAACACACACACACACACACACACACACACACACACACACACACACACACACACGACAGGGAGATATATATATATATATAATAATCAAATATGTATGATGGCAATAACTCCAATGAAATAAACTACATATAAATAATCACTATCAAATACAGGAATTTAAAAACCTAGATCCAAAGGGAATGACAAGCTTACCTAAGATAACATGTAGCTTAAACCTCAGATGTCTCTGCACTACCAGTTATTATTGGGCGCCACTGACACCATGCCACAGGCCAGACGGTGGTGAAACTACAGGGTCAGGCTCATCAGTTTTGGCAATGAGACAGTGCAGTCAGCCAGACTCATCAGGTTCAGCAGTGATGCAGTGTGGTCAGCCAGGCCCATCAGGTGCAGCTGTGATGCAGTGTGGTTGTCCAGGGAAGTAAGTAGATATATACTGGGCTTATGGCCCCGCTTTTTCCAGCTCAAAAATTTCAGCTGAAGAGGTGAAGAAACTGTCAAAATCCCATGAAATTTCTATCAAAAAGTTTTTTTTTTTTTTGTGATGTTTCCAATGTTGCACAGAGAATAGCTCCAGAATTAGCTGAAGTGCTTTATTTTTGAGGTTTTCAGGTTGTTATGGGACATAGCAGCAGTGAAGGCTGTCTGTGAGACAACGTCAGCCAATAGTATACTGACTAGGACTGGACCACAACAGGAGTGGTGCCCTACATGAAGGGGATATAAGTGCCACTCCACATAGCCACAGCCACACTAGGAGATGCGCGCTAGAAGGCGGCGCCATGATTTGTGAACAGTATTGCGTGGAAACTGTGTATATCAAACGACATTGACTATTTGCATGTCACCATTTGCTTGTTACACCACATTGTAAATATGCTAAATTAATTATTGTCAATTCAGTTTACTGTAATAAATTCCATCCATACGATTTGGTTGTATTGTCATCTAGCTATCTGAGTAAATGGCTTCCTAGGCACCCTATAGTTGATGAGTAGGCTGGTCATGATAGTTTTGTCAAATGGCACTCTCCCCCCCCCCTCCCCCCCCACATGTAACATATACATGTGACTGTGTTAGAAAATCAACAATGTAAGAAAAAAAGGTAATTTGCTATTTTCCATTAAGATGACATGTTAAGTTGCACACATGCACATTAAGACATATGTTAGCCTGTGGCCAAAATCTTTGTTTCTTTCCCTGATGAACGATGTGGTTGTAAGCTTATGTGCAAGTGTGTTTTAGTTGTGTCTGTAACTTAACATGCCATCTATAGAGCAAGCAGCAGTCTATCTACTCCTTACATTAGTGTACACAAGACATCATCAGAGAATGGACACATGTGTTAGTCAATGGGTTTGCACAGAATCTGACAGAGTAAAGAACCTTCAAACTTTTATACACAGTTGATATCAGAGTGATAAAGTCAATTCACAGCTGTCTGCAGAATGTCTAGTCTGCAGACTGTTGCTTCTTCATGTGCATTGATGGAGGGACATGATGCAGTCGGTGACTGCTTCACCATTGTGTGCGTTTGGTAAGGATTAGTGACAATTATGCCACACACAGAAAAGACATATCCTGTGTCTTCTCATCTTCTGGAATATGCTAGACATCTCTAACCTTTTTTCTTAAAATTGTCTGCTTGTAAATGACTAACCAACAGGAAGAATTCATGGTAACTCAATTTCTTGCCAAGTGTATGGTTAGATGACTTATGAGATACAGTACATTAAAAAAAGTAAATTAATTGCATTTGTTTGTAAGCCTGGCAAAGCTCAAATAAAAATCCAAAAAAATCTTTTGAGACAGCTACCCTTCCCAAACCTGGAAGAAGAGGATTAAGTCTTCCAAAGATGATGAAACTCAACAATCAGATGAAATCATAAAAGACAGTGAAACCTTGCCATTTCACAAGGGTCTCTTTGTGAAGCAACAACACAGAAGAACTGGTAGAAAACACCTAGTCAACACCAAATTTGCCAACAGATTACAGACTATAAATTTGGCAAACTACCTAAATTTGTATGATGCAAAACGCATCTTGAATGCATCTAGTTGGATAATGAAATAAATCATGAAAAAGTCAGCCAAAAATTCATTACATATTGAAGATCAATCTTTTCCTCTTGTGTACATATGAGAAGGAAGAAATGAAAGAACCATAGGATTTGGCTTTGAGTCACAATACTACAGAGTCAAGACAGAGTTTCAATTAAAGCCTATAGTAGAGCAAAAGGAGAGATTCTATCAAATATGGCTGTCTTCCAAGCCTGCCACTCTGGTTCAACATTAAAAAGAATTATTGGCCTTCAAGTAGCAATCAGTCAATATGAACTACTACTGTGCGAGTCGTCATACACTGAACTACCAAGAGAAACAAAAACTAAACAAGCATGTATCAACACGAAAAAATAATGATCAGAAATGTCTTCTAAGGACTGTGGCTCTGCCATAAAATCCAGAAGACTATGGAAAATGCAATATCTGACAGAATGCACAATTAAAATAAATTTGTTCCAGAACATAAAGAAAAGATGGCCAAAATTTCATTTCCTCAAGGTCACTAATGACATTCCCAAGACTACGGGGAAAATTGATATGTTCATCAATGTTTACTCATTTGGTGAGAAATGTCTGGTGTACTCTTATGAACAACAGGGAGAGACACAAATTTACTAAATTTGAAAGACAGTGTAAACTCTCAGAATTGTTGGGTAGAAGACATGTCTTACCTTGTTTGTACACTGTTAACATCCAGTATAGATTTAAGTGTCAGGAAGTCATTTCTGAAAGTATTCGTATGGAGTGTAGCCATGTATGGAAGTGAAACATGGACGATAAATAGTTTGGACAAGAAGAGAATAGAAGCTTTCGAAATGTGGTGCTACAGAAGAATGCTGAAGATTAGATGGGTAGATCACATAACTAATGAGGAAGTATTGAATAGGATTGGGGAGAAGAGAAGTTTGTGGCACAACTTGACCAGAAGAAGGGATTGGTTGGTAGGACATGTTCCGAGGCATCAAGGGATCACCAATTTAGTATTGGAGGGCAGTGTGGAGGGTAAAAATCGTAGAGGGAGACCAAGAGATGAATACACTAAGCAGATTCAGAAGGATGTAGGTTGCAGTAGGTACTGGGAGATGAAAAAGCTTGCACAGGATAGAGTAGCATGGAGAGCTGCATCAAACCAGTCTCAGGACTGAAGACCACAACAACAACACACTGGTCTCAAAGCATAAGGGAACAAAATTAATCTGTGACGTGTCTACTACACTTCAATAACAAGAAAAAATTGGATGAACACATACTAAATTCTTTAGTCAACAACCACCCATCATTGAACTACTGACAAAAGGTTTTCAACAATTATGAACACATGATAAAGGTTCCTTTTACCACGTATGCAGATTTTGAGAGTTTATTACTAAAGATGGACAACTGTCTACCAAACTCAGAAGCTTTCTACATCATGAAGTACCAAAAACATAAACTAAGTGGATTTTAATACTGCATCAAGTACATCAATGGACAGTACAAGGAACAAGTTGCCTATTGAGGAACAAACAGTTGTAAAAATTTCATTCAGTGTGTGAAGGGAGGGGTTGAAGAAATCTGAAAAACATACTCTGAAATATAAGAAATGAAGCTCCTGCCATGATAAGTCTGCATAATGTCCATTTTGTCAATGTCTTCACTCATGAGACAGAAAAAATGTTTGTCATCATGATCAATTGACTGGAAAATGTATAGCTTCACTGAGCAATCATTACAACCTACAACTGAAGCATCCAACATTTGCACCAATTTATCTACACAGTTTGTTGGGATATGACACTTGTTTGTGATTGAGCTTTGATACAATCAAAAAGACACAGATTTGATTCCAAACTCCTGTTGGATGTATCTCCAAGGTTGACCATGATTGTCCAAAGGAAATACATGTTCTACATGAAGATTTGCCACTTCTCCTGAAAATAAACTTGTGCCAGGCACCAATGAAAGCAAGCTGTTGACCACACTGAATGGCAAATTGAAGTACAGTGTACACTACAGAAATTGCTAGCAGTACCTCTCTGTAGGGATGGAAATGACAAAAGTGCAAAATCTGGCAATTCAGTCAATCTGACTGGTTGAAGAAGTACATGGACTTTAACACAGAAATGAGGATGAAGGCCATGAATGACTTAAAGACAAATTGATACAAGTTGGAGAACAAATCATTCTTCAGCAAGACTATAGAGGACATGAGAAGCAGAGTGGACACAAAGTCAGCCTCAAGCTCTGAAAAGTGAGGAAAAAATTTAATAGAGCTGAACTTCAAAGGAAGAATGATTTTTAACAAACATCTTGTTGCCATCCACATGAACAAGGCTAAAACTAAACTCAACAAGAAAATTTATGATGGCTCAAGTGTACTGGATTCTAAACAGAACAGATGTATGACACCACTGCAGCATGATGATCTAAAATATGCAGAAAAAATTGTACTTTACTATCAAGACACAGAGACACAGCTTCATCTAAATTATACAAACTAAAAACAAAGATGATTTGACTTACCAAATGAAAGTGCTGGCAGGTCGACAGACACACAAACAACCACAAACACACACACAAAATTCAAGCTTTCGCAACAAACTGTTGCCTCATCAGGAAAGAGGGAAGGAGAGGGAAAGACGAAAGGAAGTGGGTTTTAAAGGAGAGGGTAAGGAGTCATTCCAATCCCGGGAGCGGAAAGACTTACCTTAGGGGGAAAAAAAGGACAGGTATACACTCGCGCACACACACACATATCCATCCACACATATACAGACACAAGCAGATTCCAAACTCCTGTCTGCTTGTGTGTGTGTGTGTGTGTGTGTGTGTGTGTGTGTGTGTGTGTGTGTGTGTGTGTGTGTGTGTATGTGTGTGTGTGTGTGTGCGCGCGCGAGTGTATACCCGTCCTTTTTTCCCCCTAAGGTAAGTCTTTCCGCTCCCGGGATTGGAATGACTCCTTACCCTCTCCCTTAAAACCCACTTCCTTTCGTCTTTCCCTCTCCTTCCCTCTTTCCTGATGAGGCAACAGTTTGTTGTGAAAGCTTGAATTTTGTGTGTATGTTTGTGGTTGGTTGTGTGTCTGTCGACCTGCCAGCACTTTCATTTGGTAAGTCAAATCATCTTTGTTTTTAGATATATATTTCCTACGTGGAATGTTTCCCTCTATTATAACCTTATACAAACTAAAGATTTATATGCAAAAATGAAGATGATGAATTGAAAATTTTGACACAAGTGACTACCCAGCAAATAATCTACATCACACTGGTGAACAAGAAATTTGTAGGTAAGATGAAGGATGAGTGCAACAGATGAATAATGGAAGAACTTTGCAGTTTGAAAGTGTATAAGGTTAGTGGCATGTAAGAGAAAAAAATTAAAGGTATCAAGAAATGGGTGACAAAGAATAAAATAAACATGCCTTCAAAACTGTTCAACAATGTAAAAAAAAAAAAAGTGAACCTGATACAAAATTATGTACATGGTGTGAACCCAATCACAGTGGGGGATAAAAAGTGTTGAGTGCTCATGACAACAAGAGACATGTCTTGAAAAATAAGATACAAATACACTGCCATATGGACATTACTTAGCAACTGCTGAAGCAGTCTTCAGACTCTGTGTACATGACACCTAGTAATTGTTGTCACTTGTAATTTGTGCACTTTATAATTTTTACATCACCACTGAGGTTAAACAACTGAAAAACACATTCATCACTGAACTGATTTGTTAAGACAACACTTAATTTCATCAGGACAATGTGTGGTTATAAAAGAAGGAGCAAATCTTCTCAATGCTGATCCATTCATGTAGAAAATAAAAACTTTAAGGCACACAACTTAGAACTTTTGATGATTTTGTTCCAAATAAATGGAGGTAATTACAAAAAGATGTATAGACTGTGGTGAGGAGAAGTCACTCAATGACTTTCACTTACATACATAGATTGATGCATGAAGGACAAACATTGTAACATATGCAAAAAATTCATGAAAAATATGGAAAAAAAACAGGTATCTCACCAACAAGAAACTCTTGTGTCTTACCATCTATGAAGGAAGGCAGGCAAAGAAATAAAGGAACACAAATGTACCAAGTCAAGAAATCAATGGTATTTTTTTCTAAATCCATTTGTTAGAGACATTCATGCAAGCATTCATGCAAGCAGATGTAAAATTTGTCATCAAAATGTGACAGTAACACTAACACAATGATGATATGCACCTGTGGTACTGAAGTGTGTAGATATAACATGAAAGGACATATGCCAATGGCCAAATACACAAGACTAAGGGAAATACAAGCGTTAGCTGGAGGAGAAAATTGTCAAAAATTTCCACTCAAAATTCTGTGTTGAGCATTGTATGTTAAACATTTCTTGTCATACATGATTATACAAATAAGTGTATCCCTCATAACTTTATGACTGTTAGTTACACACAGTTTCATCATAGTCCCCTGTGTTTCCAACATGTTCATTCTTTATGGCATGTTGCTTATCAAGATCAGATAATTATCAATGACACTGAGTGGACTTTCTTTACTGTCACTCCTCAGCAGTACAACACATTTAAGGCTGCACATTTTTAGAGGAAAAACTTCATTCCTTCCATTATTCTGGCAGATGTTCTGTAGTTTTAAGTAATTTAACAAGGAAGAGTCAACCAAAAGATTATTTTCTCGATTTGACTGGAACACAACAAAGATGAAGTATGGCCTCTCAAACTATGCTGAACTATTGAAATTTGTGGCATTTAGCTCAAAATTTCTTTTGTTGGCCAATCCTGTCATCTCTACAGTTTGTGGCTGAAGGAAAGATAAGGGAATTTTCAAATTTCTATGTCTCTTTCACTCCAACTCTAGCATATTTTCAGCCTCTTATCCAACAATTTTCAAATTTGTTAGCGTTTCTCACTTTAACTCAAGCGTATAATCAGCCTCTTACCTGACAACAAGAATTTTGATTCCCATGCTTTCTACAATTTTTCCTTTCTTCAGCACCAGCTTCATCATGGCCGGCCCATCAAAGAATGGTATCTCTTGCACTTTAACACCATATATAAATCCTGTCAGATCACTTTCCCACTGGACTTCCTTGTAATCTTTGAAAAAGGCACTATGCACAGCTAACAAAACGTACTTTATATTTCTCACTACTTATCTTTCCATTGTTGAGGATATGGCCTTTCATGGTTAGCTCATTGGGAAAAAAAAAACAATGGATGCTCC
This sequence comes from Schistocerca piceifrons, assembly GCF_021461385.2. Taxonomy (NCBI): domain Eukaryota; kingdom Metazoa; phylum Arthropoda; class Insecta; order Orthoptera; family Acrididae; genus Schistocerca; species Schistocerca piceifrons. The sequence goes on along the minus strand of NC_060141.1, from coordinate 802,467,714 downwards.
ATCCCTGACAAAACGTCATTTCCTTTCTTGATGGTGATGGGCTCCTGGAGCTTCATCACGTAGTTGTCAATCATCTATTTGTTGGATTTTCCATTGTATGGTGGATATCTGTGCCATAGGCTTGAACACTACTGAAGCTCATGCACAATTCAGGATGGTTAGGATGAACCCAACCATCACCGATATTTATGTTAATCTCTGTGTCCTTATTGGGAAGTCTTAAGTGACTAGGAAGGAGCAAAACTGATAGTACTTTATCTTGTTTATTTATGAAAAGAATGTTTCACTACACGATTTCTAATGTAATTGTCACATGTGCTCCAAAGAAGTCAATCAACTCATTATTTACTTTTGTCATTAATTTTGTTGACAACTGGAACTAGCAACGGATGATATGGTCCAAAGATTTGTGCTCCACAGAACGCAACATCTGGCTTGAACGATGCAATAATGTTGGTTTCCCAATAAGAGTGATCACATTGCTGCATATACATGCTGTCAACCAGATTGTGGTTCCCGTTTATTAACTGTAAAGCAAAAATTTTTGGAACACCTAGTGATGGCATCTTCATTGGCTTCAATAGTTTCATCACAAAATTCTAACACACTGTCAATACTAGCATTTTTATCCATGAACACCTCAACCACACACTCATCATAACTAATTGACATGCCTGACTTCTTCTTCCTTCTGATAAATCTCAAAAACTATGCTTTCCAAAGGAATTTCTATTATTTATACATCAGCATCATCTTAACATGCATAGCATCAAAAACCAATTCTGAGCTACATTCTCAGTACAGTTTAATGTTTTTGAAATGGTGTTTTGAGTTAAAATTATTGTGCAGAAGCCAACACCTGCACCACGTGTCAGGTGATCACCCTCTACAGAGAGAGAATGAATCTTTTCTTGAACTGAAGTAGACTATTGCTGACTGCATCAGTCGAGTCATTTACTGAGACAAAAAGTTTTCACTGAATGATTCAGACTTGAGACTGCTTTAGCTGTCACAAGACAGACTGGAACACAATGGTAGGAACTCCTGAGAGAGAAAAATAAAAGCATTGTGAGTTCTTATCTAACTCTTACATATGTAATGGTAGGACCAACTGAATGCGGAAAAACAATGTTAATGATTGACAACTATCTCTTATCTCCATGATAGTTGAAAAAGGGAAAAAGTCACTTGTATGTCTACTGGAAGGGTTTGGATCAACCAAACTACCAAGAATTCATGAAAATGTGTCAGAAGGTTGGAGACAGAAATGAGAACATCATTCATTCAAAATAATGATGAAATTATCCCACTGAATGATTGTTAAGACCACTCAGTGATTATGTTCAATGACTTCATCCTCAAAAATCAGGATTTCATTAGAGAATATTTAGATGCTCAGACGTGCTCAAAGATGCCACAGCAATTTGTGAGAGACAACCTAGTTTTTTTTAAATCTTTATGAAGGGTGATGGAAATTTAGAACATATTTACCATGAATTTATTGGTCGTGATCTATGTTATAACAACTTTAAGGAGATGAGTAGTAAATACTGGAATAAAGGTCAGTTCAGTTTTTTCATGATACACATGACTAGAAAGGCCAATGACAGCAAGTACAGAAGCATAATTAAGGATTTTTTGACAACACGAATGTAGATGTTCAACATGTACAATGTAGGCATTCAACAAAAAATTTACGTTTTTCCCCCCTTAGTAAGAGTTGTTAAAGTACGATGCTGAGGTTAAAAAAGTCAAACAGAATAGAAAGAACAGAGCAGATTTGATGCAAGCCTTCCGAACGTGGAAGAAACAACCATAAACAGAACATGAAAAGCACAAGAAAGAGGATCAAGCAGTCATTGATTCCATCAAGCAAGACAAGAAAAGAATTGAAGGCTTTGGTTAACACTGTGTTGAGTGCTATCAATGAAGACAGAGAAATGGAGAAACAAATGGTTGCTTACCAACATTGCCTTTTTGAAGACATTCACAGCATATCGCGAATTAAACATTTCAGAGGTCCAGAGTATGAAAGCAGCAGTGTGACTTCATATACGTACGAAAATTTCCTGCCGACCATCAAGTTTCAACTACAGTAAACTGTCAATTATCTGCAGTGGATTATCTCTTTGCATTTATACAGGGCTATCTCCCTTCTTTCTGCTGAAAATTTTCCACTAACCTAGGAGTTGTCACAGGTGAGTGTAATCATATGTTAAAACACGAGTGTAGAAAACAATGTGCTCCTCAAACACTGCAAGAGCTGGACTGTATTTTTTTTTCAAAAGCAGAATTTTCACATATATTGTGATGATTAATGTAGAGTTCATTATAAATATTAATTAATGATTTAAACTATGATACTGTAATTAATTTTTGTTTTGAACAATCCCAGTTCATTACTGTGCACTTTAATTACAGATTATATGCATAATTTGATTATCCGTGGTTTTCAAATCCACAGTTACTGTGGATAATCAGGAGATTACTGTACATTTGAATTTTATGGATTTTTTGCCATTTTTGTGTGTCTGGACAATAATTTCATTTGTTGAACATGAATTTCCAAGTAAAATGTTTGTCTGTTGTGTCTGTCTGTCTTAATTCATTCATTTTCCTTTGCCTTGAGTTTTTCAAAGTAAACAGAATCTGAAAGAAAGATGCAGGACATGCTCAAGCCATCTTTACACTGTGTCCTGTCTGAAGATTACTCTAACTGTCACAAAAATGAAGAATCTATAAAGGTTTATGCTGTAGAAGAGTTGGTGAAGAAGATATGTGATCATTAGTTATTTTCTTCATTTTTTATGATGAATATGTGGATGATGCACAACAAAAATTGAACAACAAATTACCAGCCCTCCTTCATTCTTGCTTGGGGTTGTCTTCATCTTGATCTTTTAGTTGAAATTAATTGTTTTTTGTTCGAATCTCTTCCTCCAGCCAATGGCTGGAACAGAATCAATTCTGTATGTCTTCAAATTTCAATATATATCTCTCCTTGCCATGATGGTTTTGGATGGGATTGTTGAAAATAATTACTCTGATCACTCTTATAGAGTTTCTAGTTGTTTTCAGTCTTTTATTGTTTCTCATCCTACAATTATGAGCATTTTAAAGTTTTGCAGTATTTCCTTGCCTTTTCCTTGTACAGCAAGTTTTCTTTGACTTCTAAGATTAACAGTGTTTATAACTAAACTGTGCTGAGGAATGTGTATCCACTAAAGGTAGAGACACAGTTTGTCTTCATTTCCATGAACAGTTGTTCCTTGGGATGATAAAAGCTTGCAATTTCCTTTCAAAGCCTACTGTGGCACCTCATTTACATTGGGCTCCCAAAACTGGTCTTCGTACACCAATTTCCCAATACTGCTTCTGGGTGGTTATGTAAACACATCAATATTAATTCTTTCATTTCAAGCAGTCTCCTCCCATATTGTTGCTGTTGAGGATAATTTCGCATTCTTTTTTTTACTCTCCTTGCATGGGAAATTAAATGTTTCATCTAATATTTACACAGCTCTACTGTGCTGTAAATTTTGGCAAAGTCGTATGTCCATAGCAAATAAATAATAATTTCCCTTGTGAACCTCTGTCAAAATTTCTGGCAGCTCTTTTAATGTGTGTCTAATGAAACATCAGACAATTTTATCTAGTAAGTAATAAGGAAGTCTTTCAAATAATCTGTTTAATGCCTTCAAGCATATTTCTTAGAGTGCAATAAATACAGAATTTTTGACTTACTTCGTGACTTGCCAAACTGAATTAACAGAATCTTCACTTTAAGAAATTGTTGAACCTCCTACAAGCCCCCACCCTTTTTTAACATTCAATTAGAGAAAGAAAAAATTAGAAAATCAAAATTAAATTACTGCCAGAACACAGAAACATGGGAAAAAATCCATAGATTCAAAGGTGCAAAACAGTTAAGGTTTTGTGGCCACTTGACAAACTGTCTGCTGGCTTCTGACTTGAGTTATTTGTCCTACATTGATTTGATAACCCTTCTATAGTTTCACAAACACAGATGGCTTTCATTGTCAAGGCTTCACTTTCCATTGTTAATATGGTTTCAGAAGAGACGGCTGATGTAATCGTGGAAATTCCACATTATTTCGTTGGTGAAATTGAACACGTATCTTAAGTATGATGAACACAATGCTCATGCCTCCTATTTATGACACTCACAAAAAGAAGAAGAAGAAGAAGAAGAAGAAGAAGAAGAAGAAACTGCAAGGTTACCAATACGTAGATATGCAGATATGCATTGACATAACAGCTGACATCATCAGGTGCGGTGATCACAGTGAGAGAAGCCTCCTATTTAAGACAGTCAGATGTCACTACTAGTGTTGGCAAAATATTGTGGAATTTTCACAACATCTGATATCTTGCCCAAGAACCATATTTACAACTAATCAGTGGGGGAAGCCTCAAGTGGCACATACTATACCTGTCCTGGAAGGAGATGGCAAAAAAAGTGAGCAGGTTTGATAAACTTTGAAGTAAGAGGAACAGACTTCTGCACACACTTACTTTCTTATTAAGATGCCGAGATCTCAGAATTATTCTGACTTTTGTAAAGGTTATGTACTTCATGAACTGTGCAACCACCAACAGAAGTAAAAATCAAGCCAGCCACAGACAAGAGAGAGAGAGAGAGAGAGAGAGAGAGAGAGAGAGAGAGAGAGAGTGGGACTGGACTTTGTCAATTGATTTCAAGACACAAACTTGATAGACAGACCATGTACAAACTTACAGACAAATCTCTGTTCAACATGACAGTTTCAGTATTCGCGCCCACTCTGAGGACACAACCTGTTCTGCGTATTATTATCAATGTTGGACAGAGAATCCTTAAACTGCCCAGGGAAGCTGCTGAGGATGTCAGATGGTAGACTTGTTGTGCTCTGGCTTCTTATTTTATGACCAACACTTTGAACAGACTGATGGTGTAGCAATGGGAAGTCCCTTGTCAGCCATTGTGGTCAATCCTTTTACAGAAGGTTTTGTGGAGAGAGCACTTCCAGGCACCAGACTTGAAAGCTACTTGCTTTTGGTGATATGTGGATGACACTTTCGTCATCTGTCCACAGCGCACTGGATTGCTAGATTCATTTTTGCAACCACTATATTCTCTCGATTCGAACATTAAGTTTCCGATGGAGATTGAGAAAAGCAGCAAACTACTATTCCTGAATGTGTTGGTGCGGAGAAATGAGGATGGCACCTTGGGTCACTCTGTGTAGCATAAACCTCCACACGTGGACAAACTTACAGGCCACCAGTTGTCACTGTCCTCCACGATGAAGCGGGGTGCTTAGGAAATCAGTCCACAGAGCATGAGCCATACTGGATTCAGACAGCTTATCTGATGAGCTACATCACCTCCATACTGCATTTTTGGAGAATGGATACTCTGAAATGGAAATTTGCTGGTCATGTTAGACAAAGTGGGGAGCTGGAAGAAACTGATGAATGAAGAAGAATGGTCATATTTCCATACACTGGCAGTGTTTCTTCAAAATTAGGATGATTATTGGCCAAATGAAGTTAAATTCAACTTTTGTCTGCCAACAGAACTCTGAACTCTTTCAGGCGCAGTGTAAGGTGATCTTGGTTTAACGAGACCTGGTGCCATAACATGCCCTGTAGCTTTGGGTTGTAGTACTTTGACAAACTTGTCACATTGTGGCAGAAAGATGTGTTGAACGTTGACAACACATGTCTATCCCAGCCAGAGAAATCTGCAGTGGCCAAACATTGTCTCAGTACAGGATTTTTATGAAATACAAGAACAGTAAGTTCTTTCGTATTGGGACAGCGTTATTGAAGAAGCAGCGAAAATTCAAAGCTTAACTAATTTGCTTAACAGGGACACAGGATATCAATCCAGCACAACATGAAATCCATCACTGGCTATGTAAGCAGAACTACAAGTCGTACAAGGAATGATGCTGTGGTGGCGACATAGATATTTGGTTTACAATTTCAGAAATAGGTACCTGCCAGAATGGACACACATTTTGGCAGGCATCTCTTGACAGAGAGCACTGAGGTGGCCAATGGTAGTGCAAAATATGACAAAGCCTCTGCTTCTGCATGCATCATCTGCCATTTGTCGTAGCTATCTCTCTCGCTAACAATCTGCATATTTGTGCTATTGGTCACAGAAATTTGGTGCATTTATACATGCACGGTTTTTCTCTGACAGTCATATATAGGAGGCTTCAGTCACAGCCTGAGTAGTGTATTTCCCCAAATCTGAAGGTGTCTGTCAGTTGCACCAATGAAATATTGTGGAATTTTCGTAATATACAACATCTCACCCGAGAATCAAATTTACAGCTAGTCCATCAGGATAGCCTCAGGCAGCATCTTCTGTTGGTGGTGGTGGACTGGAGTCAGGCTCATGGATGCAGAGTCTATGTACCTGGCACACCAATGTCTGGGGGCTTTTCTGTGTTCATTACCACTCTGGTTCTTTCCTTGCTACCTACAATGGTCGTTTGCTGCAGCAGGGTAATACAGGATCTGTTCACCTTGAAGACTTTCTCTTTCTTGTCTCTTTCTTGTCAAAGCAGTTGTCATGTTTGAGTATTTCTGTAGCGTGACAGTAGCTTGAACAAGAAAGAGGAAAGCCTTAAGGTGAACCAATTCTGAATTCCTACCCAGCAGCAAACGACTGTTCCAGTTAGAAATGTAAATGAAAGGTGAATCTTTGACAATGGTAGCCATTAGTGCTGATGAAACATCACAAAATCCATCAAACAACTGTTCACAAAAGAACCTGACATGGAAGCCAACAGATGATTCAAAGGTAGTTGAATCTTGATGGTTGGCAGCAAAGTAATGTGGTTTTCATACATATATGAAAGATGTGGCCATTATCAGACAAAGTCTTACACAGTAGTGGAAATCCGTGCAAAAGATGAATATTTGCAGGAAAATAAAAATTGTTAGCTGTAATAATTGTGTAGAGTGTATATGCAATAGTATGACATCCAGTATACCAACTAACATAGTCAAATGTTAGAGTATTTGACATCACTAGTACATTATACAGCCAGACATCTATGATTCATAAGGTAAAGGGTGTAAGTCACTGTAAAAGTAGTCTGCTCTGTGTGGTATTAATGTGTGCATACAATCCTTTCCTGCAAACTGGAAACAGACAACATAAGTGATGTGTGTGTCTTGTATATAAAGCATGAAAATACCATTCGCGTCGGCCGTTGTGGCCGAGCGGTTCCAGGTGCTTCAGTCTGGAACCGTGCAATCACTGTGGTCGCAGGTTTGAATACCACCTCGGGCATGAATGTGTGTGATGTCCTGAGGTTGGTTAGTTTTAACTAGTTCTAAGTTCTAGGGGACTGATGATCTCAGATGTTATGTCCCATATCGCTCAGAGCCATTTGAACCAATGCCATCCAGAAAACAATTATGTAATGAAAAACCAAAAACCACTGCATACAAGGAAATGGGAGTCTCTAACTGTTGAATTGGCAAGGTGTTGAAATATTTAAGTACAGTGATTATTAATTGCATTAGATTAGGTGGATGATATGGACAGAATGGAAAATACGGGCAAAATTATCTGAGGCATCAAAACTATTACTTTCATGCAAAGAAAGGGCCACAAACAGTTATTATTCTTAACTAGTTGCTGATGTAAAGCAGCCATTAACTGCCAGATGTATACAACAATTTTGTTGTATAAAAACATCCTGCATTCAAGAAAAGACTGCAGAAACCTGCTCCAACCCCTGAACATAAACGGGAAGGATAGGAGTATGGTGAAGAACGTTTATGATGGATGCCAGAATGGGATAAAGTGATCTTCAATAATGAGAAGAAGTTTAATTTAGATGGGTTGGGTGGATTTCAAGATTACTGCCGTTATCTGAGAAGAGACCAGTAGGTAAGGATGAGCATAAATTTTGTAATGGAAGTATTTTAGTTTGTTCAGCTTTTTGCACTAAAAGTAAATCACATATTGCTTGGCTCAACACTAGAATAAACTCTAACATGTACACTGTGATGTTAGAGAAAGAACTGATTAGAATGTATGAAGACTTAGTGGGATGAAACACTATTTCATCAATAAGGTAAGGCATATATTTGTGTTTCTGCTACAGCCCAAAACTGGTTCGAAGACAAAGGTGTCCGTCTTTCCCTGGTCCACATGTAGCCTTTGACTTGCCATTGGAGAGACAGCTTGCATGCCCGAGTGATACAGGTACCCATACCATAGATTAAACCACAATGGAAGGGTATCTGTTGAGAGATCAGACAAATGTGTCATTCCTTAAAAAGGGCAGCAGTCTTTTCAGTAGCTGTAGGGGCAACTGTCTGGATGACTGACTGAACTGGCCTTTTAATGTTAACTGAAATAGGCTCGCTGTGTTGGCACTGAACGGCTAGATATATAGTGGAGTTTGGTGGGACGAGGAACAAAATTTTTGATCAGATGAATGCAGGGTTATAAAATAGAATAAAATAGGCGTAATGTAGGAGTAGGATTCATAATGAATAAGTGAACTGGGATGTGGCTACTATGAACAGCATACTGAATGGATTATTGTAACCAAGACAAACACAAAGCCAACACCCATGTCAGCAGTACAAATTTTTTTGTCAATTAGCTCCACAGATGATGAAGAGGTACAAAAAATGCATGAGAAAATAAAAGAAATTATTCAGACAGTTAAGGCAGTACAGCAAGCAGATAATGTTGAAGGGATTAGACTAGAAAATGAGACACTTACAATAGTAAATGAGTTTTGTTAGCAGGGAAGCAAAATAACTGATGATGGTCATGTAGGGACAATATAAAATGTACACTGGCAATGGCAAGATAAGCGTTTCTGTAGAAGAGAATTTTGTTAACGCCGAGGATAGATTTGTGTGTCAGAAAGTCCTTTCTGAAAGTTTTTATAGAGTGTAGCCATGTATGGAATTGAAACATGGACAATAAACAGGTTACACAAGAAGAGCATAGATGCTTTTGAAATGTGGTGCTGCAGAAGAATGCTGAAGATTACATGGGTAGATCTGTGGCACAATCTGACTAAAAAAGGGTAGCAGTTGGTAGGAAACATTCTGAGGCATCAACAGATCACCACTGTAGTACTGGAGGGAAGTGTGTGGGGTAAAAATTTTAGAGGGAGACCAAGAAATGAATACAGGAAGGAGATTCAGAGGGATATAGATTGCAGTAGCTACTCAGAGGAGACAATGCTTGCATGGGATAAAGTAGCATGGGGAGCTGCATCAAACCAGTCTTTGAACAGAAGATTACAATAACAAGGAAGACAAAAATTCTGAGACATCAAGGAATCGTGAATTTAGTATTGGGGGGAAGTGTGTGTTGGTGGGGTTGGTTTTGTGGGGGGGGGGGGGGGGGGGAAATCATAGAGGGAGGTCAAGAGAAGAACACAGTAAGTAGATTCAGAAGAGACAACCACAACCACAACATGCCTCAGATATTGTACTATCACTTTTGCAGAAACCCTGCCTTTATACTGATCCCCACAACAGTGTATTTAATGAGTGGGGAGAGCATGCCATTCAACAAATTGATATGTAGTCTCATCTACATTCCGTAACAACCCAAAAAATGAAGCACTTGAGTTATTGAAGAGAGAGAGAGCCTTCATGAAGTGTTGGGCACATATGGTAGAGGTGTTCAAAAACATGTCAGGAAAGTAGGAATATCAACAATTTAGGAAAAGACAGATTGCTATTTACTGTAAAGAACAGAGATAAAATTGCAGGCAGGCACAAGCAGAAGACACTTTTTACCAGCAGAAGAGTACAGAGAAATGCACACCATACATACACACAAGCAAGCACACCTCATACACACAACCACTGCCTCTGGCAGTTCAGACCAGAATGAAACTACCATGTGAGACAGCAGCTGCAATCTTGAGGAAATCCCACCTTTTAGATACTCCCAAAAATCCAGAAACTAAACAGTCCTGGATGCCCCATTGTGGCTTGCTATATTGCCCCATTGAAAGAATTTCTGCCCTCATTGACCAGGACCTACAAATAATTGCTTGTTATCTAGCCTCCTGCAGAATACCAAGCGAGGTGGTGCAGTGCTTAGCACACTGGACTTGCATACAGGAGGACAATAGTTCAAACCCATGTCCAGCCATCCTGGTTAAGATTTTCTGTGGATTCCCTAAATTCGCTGTAGGCAAATGCCAGGATGGTTCCTTTGAAAAGGGCATGACCAACTTCTTTGCCCATTCTTCCCTAATCCCTCATGACTGATGACCTCTTTTACTGGACCTCTCCTCCACCACCACCACCACCAACCACCACCACCCACCACGATGCCTATTTGTCATTGTTGATGTCAAATCCCTATACAACAACATCACTCATGCTCACCACTTTGTGTGACTATTTAATGCAAACTTTTCCAGCATCCTGCAGACTCCAGACCAACTACATCACTCCTCATGCACCTTACTAACTTTATCCTAACTCACGGATGCTTCTCTTCTGAATGGAAGGTATATAAAAACAAATCGGCAGCACAGCCATGGGCACCTGCATCGCACCCTCCTTTCTAGGAGGGGGGCCACCATAGCCTTCCTAAATTCCAAACCATTAAGTCTAGTTCAGGTTCATTAATGATATCTCAATGATCTGGACTCAGGGCCAAGTCTCCCTATCTTCATTCCTTCACAACCTGAACACACTCTCTCCCATCGCTTCCCATGTTCTTCCTCAACCCAGCATGCCACCTTCCTTAACATTTACCACTTCCTCTCTGATGGCTCCATCCTCACCTCTGTCCACATTAAACCCACCAACCATGAACAGAATCTGTTTGATAGCTTTCATCCCTTCCACACCAAAAATCCCTCCCTAAACACATAACCACCTGGGGATGGCATATCTGTAGTGACAGGAACTCCCTTGCTCAGTATTCTGAGGGTCTACCCCAGACATAGTCCATTAACAGAGCCCCTGTGCCCTTTCCCCTCACCACCCCCCAATCCTCCCACCACTCCCAAGAACCAGCCAAAAAGAGTGACTCCTTTGTCAACCAGTACCAGCCTGGACTGTAATCTCTGAACCACATCCTTCACCAGGTCTTTGATTATCTATCATGATGTCGTGAAATGAGGGGCATCCTACACAAGATACTTCCACCCTTCCTAAAATGGTGTTGCATCACCCACCCAAACTCCACAACATCCTTCTCTATCACTACGCCACTCTCAATACTAATCCCTTGTCATAAGGATCATATCCCTGTGGAAAACCCAAGTGTAAGATTTGTGCAATCCACCCACCTGTCACTTCCTGTTCCAGTGTTGATGGGACTATCCTACCCCATCAGAGGCTGGGTCGTCTGTGAAGTCAGCCATATGATTTACAAGCTCTGCTTCAACCACTGCATAGCTTTTTATACTGGAGTGCACTTATAGGGGAAGGAGTAAAAGAAAGGGCTCTGGAAAAATATGGGGTTTGGTACTAAGAATGAAAGAGGAGAAAGGCTATTTATGTCATGCAATAAATTCCAGCAACTAATAGCAAATACTCTTATTCAAGAACCACAAATGAGGTATACTTGGAAAAGACTGGAAGATACATGAAGATTTCAGTTAGATTATATCACAGTTTGGCAGAGATTCTAAATCAGATATTGGATTGTAAGGAGTACACAGGAGAAAACATACACATATATCATAATTGAGTAGTGATGAAGAGTAGGCTGAAGTTCAAGAGATTACTCAGGAACAATCAATGTGCAAAGAAATGGTATACAAAAGTACCAAGGAATGAGGAGATACAATTGACGTTCCCTTAGGCTATAGATACTGTGCTAAGGAATGGCTCAGTACGGAGTTCAATTGAAGAGGACTGGATGCCTCTAAATAGGGAAATCTCAGACACTGGAGAGAAAAACATAGATATGATGAAGGTAACTGCAAAGAAACTATAGGTAATACAAGAAATACTTCATGTGATCAATGAAAGGAGGAAGTACAAAAATGTTCAGGCAAATTTAGAAATACAGAAAATACAAGTCACTTAGGAACAAAACATATGGAAGTGCTGGGAAGCTAACACAAGATCGCTGCAGAGAACATATGAAGCAATCAAAAATGAAATGATTGTTGGGATGACTAGTGCAGTATACAGAAAAGTATAAATAACCTTTGATGAAATTAAAAGCAATGAAGGGTAACATCAAGAGTGCAATAGCAATTCAACTGTTAAATGCAGAGAAGAAATCAGATAGGTGAGTGGAGTACACTGAAGGCCTGTAAGAGGGGAGGACTTTTCTGATGATGTGATGGGAGAAGAAACAAAAGTTGATATGGAAGAGAAAGGGGATCCAGTATTAGAATCAGAATTTGAAAGAGCTTTGGGAGAGCTACATTGAATAAGGCAGAGCGATAGACAACATTCCATCAGGAGTTCTAAAGTCATTGGGGAAATGTCAACAAAGTGACTATTCATGCTGATGTGCAGAATGTATGAGTCTGATGATATATTGTCTGACTTTTTGGAAAAACATCATTCACAAAATTGCAAAGACAGCAAGAGCAGACAAGTGTGATAATTTTTGCACAATCAGCTTAAAAGCTCATGCATCCAAGTTATTGACCAGAATAGTATATAGAAGAATGGGAAAAATTGTGTATGTCTTAGATGACAATCAGTTTGGCCTTAGGAAAAACTAAAGAAGCAGAGGGGCAATTCTGACATTGCAGGTGATAATGGAAGCAAGACTGAAGAAAAATCAAGACACGTTCATAGAATTTGTCAACTGGAAAAAGCACTTGACAATGTCAAATGGTGCTAGACATTCAAAATTATCAGAAAAATAGGGGGGGTAAGCTATAGGGAAAGATAGGTAATATGCAATGTGAACAAGAAGCAAGGGGGTAAGAATAAGAAGGAGAGACCAAGAATAAAGTGCTCAGATACAAAAGTGTGTAAGAAAGGGATATTGCCTTTCACCCCTACTGTTCAATCTATACAGAAAAGAAGTAATTGGAAAATAAAAGAAAGGTTCAAGAATGGAATTAAATTAAAGGTGAATGATATCAATGATGGGACTTGCTGATGACATTGCTATCCTCAGTGGAAGTGAAGGAAGAATTACAGAATCTGTTCAATGGAATGAACAGTCTAATGAGTACAGAATATGGACTGAGAAAGAATAATTAAAGGAAAATGAAAGTAAATGAGAAGGAGCAGAAATAAGAACAGTGAGAACATTACATCCAAATCGGTGATCCCGAAGTAGAGAAAGTTAAGGAATTCTGCTACCTAGGCAGCAAAATAATCCACGATGGTCAGAGCAAAGAGGACATCAAAAGCAGACTAGTACTGGCAGAAAGGGCATTCCTGGCCAAGAGGTGTGTACCAGTTTCAAACATAGGCATTAAATTTGAGGAAGAAATTTCTGATAATGTACATTTGAAGCAAAGCTTTGTATGTTTGTGATACATGTACCATGGGAAAACCAGAAAAGAAGAGAATCGAAGCATTCAAGATGTGGTGTTATAGAAGAATGTTGAAAATTAGGTGCATTGAGAAGGTAAAGAGTGAAGAGGTTTCCTGGAGAATTGAAAGGAAAGATATGTATGGAAAACCAACGACAGAAGAAGGGACAGCATAGTAGGATATGTCTGAAGACATTGGGGGATAACTACCATGGTAATTGTTATGATGAAGATGATAATGGTGATGTGAAGGGTGCTCAACGTAATGGCCATCAGTACCCTAACGAAAAGTCAGTATGCCAATCTCATCAGTGGGGATGAAGGCCTACCCAACATGCAGAGCAGCCTGCCTGCCTCCCCCCCCCCCCCCCCCCCCCCACACCCCACCCCACACCTCACCACGCTTCCACAATTTAGAGATGAGGCCTAACAGTTCACAAAAATTCACCACTCTTAACACTGCAATCAGTATCAGTGAGGATAGTGGGCAGATCTCCACCAAGACTGAAGTTGCCCTAATAACAGTAAATAGGACACACATTGTCATAACATGCTGAACTGAAAGTGGCACAGCACAAACTTCACAGAGTGGTGGATCCTCCCACCAGAGGAGGAAAGTATGTATTAAAGACCTATGTTGGGCATGCAGCTCAATAAGCAGAACCTCTTCCCAGCGGTGAGGTTGGCACGAAGTCCGCCACACTTGTGTGGTTGATTTGAGTGAATGCAGTTTGTTTTCTGTCACCTGCAACCACTTAGTCCTCCTACTAATGCATGACGCAATTGTCAGAAATGAAATGATGTCTTGCGACATTATAGGACATTGACAGACACCACCATCGCAACATGCCTCCTCAGCTGTTTTGTAGGCTGTGTCATTTCCCTCTGTCCCAATGTGGCCAGGTACCTAGTAGAAGATCACCTCCTTGCCACAGTGTTGGAGCCGCTGTAAGGAATCACAGATCAAATAGTCTACTGGGTACATTTGGTGAAGTGCTTGTAGTGCACTAAGCCAGTCGGAACAGAAAAACACTTTTTATGATAATATCTGTGGATCTTTTCCAATGCCATCATAGTGCCATGAACTCAGCATCATATTCTGTGAATTGTTCTGAAAGACACAATTTGAATACCCCTTTCAGGGAAAACCATGGCACAACTGTGAACATTCTCTTGCTGGGAACCGTATGTATAAGCAATAATAAAACTGTAATTTGTACTTAAAATGGAAGAGAATGAAGTTGTAAAAATATAATCTGGAGTACAAATTTTCTTGTACTGTATCAAGATTAAAATTATTTTGAGTTTCTGAAGAAATCAAGGTGGCAACACATTCCATCCCTGGCAGTCACTGTAGTAAAGGGAGCTGTAGGAGGTAAAAATTGTAGAGGACAACAAAGATTGGAATACACCCAGCAAATAATTGAGGGTATATGTTGCAATTGCTACTCTGAGATGAAGAGTTTGGCACAGAAATGGAATTTGTGGCAGGCTGCTTCAAAACATGCAGTTGAGCATAACACGGTCGATTTCAATGGCTGGATCACTAACCGAGCCATCTGGACCCTCCCCTTCACCACCAGGTTTTCTGAGCTGTGCAGATGGGGAGTTATCCTTACAACATACTCTCCGATCCCGTAACTAATCCCAGGCTCAAACAGTATAACATATTCACCACCACACCATCCTCCCAACAGTTTCCACCCCCCCCCCCCCCCCCCCCTGTCGTATCACCTTCTCCCTATTCTTGACTCCCAGGATCTTCGGTTTCCAACTTTCACCAATGCACCTATCCATCTTTTCTCACTACTCTCATTTTCACTCCTTTTTTCCCCCACCTTCTGCCCCACAACCTCCTAAAACTACATCTGCTTGCATTCTAGTCCCCCACACACTCCACCAGGCAGTTATTCTGTTCCTGCCACCCATACACTACAATCCCTTCTCCTTCTCTGCCCCCTCCAGACTGCTGCTGCCATGCCACTTGGGCAGTTGCATTCTGAGCTGAGGTACCGGAGTTGTTGTGCATGTGTGCACGAGAGGTACTTTCT